>NW_027315834.1:44029870-44082370 GCF_026437365.1 Eucyclogobius newberryi | reverse complement strand
TACTACCACCACGTGAGTTCAACCACATGGATATCGATGCTTTCAGACCAGATAGATATACATTTTCCCTTTTACTTATTTTTTGTGCTTTGCTTTATGAAATTCTGCAGCAATTATATTCCTGTTATACATTGTTGTTTCAGTACATGACTTCAGAAAACCGAAGAAGTAAGAATCCAGTAGAACTACTTATAATTTAAAACAGAAAGTGTTTGGAGCTTTCCAACTTGGTAGACAGCGAAGTGCATGCTTAATATACTTGCTGAACCCACTAGAAAGTAAAACTTTAAAATGAGCCCTTTTGCCTTTAGGACCTAATTGTTAGTCTGCAGCTCGATCAGTATATTGTTGCTATAATTCTTCTTGGTGTTGTTGCCTGCAGTGCTTGGCGCACCGTGCCCTGCCGGTTGTCATAGCAGTGGAGTCAGGATGTGCGTTGAAGCTGGTGAGGAGTCTGAACAGAGTCGCGTCCGTTAGGAAGGTCTGCAGCCTGACCTTGTGGCCACAATCAGACGTAATGGCTCTCAGGGGAGCAGAGTCTGGTCCTTTGTGTTTTGGAGAGGTTCTGACTGTGCTGCTGTCCAAATACAGACATTGCGACTGACACCATTGTCTAAACCTTCAATACTGCACTGACAAATAGAAAATATATCTTGCTTCAAACTGAAGCTTATTAGACTTCAAAGCGCATTAAACATTAATAGTATTATACAGCATGTTTATTTCTTGTTTAAAGGGCCTTTCACAAATTGAACTACTATTTTGACTAAAACTCTGTTAAGATGATTATATGGGTTAATATTTTGATACATTGTTTTTCAGTTTATAATTTTACCTCTAAATTGTTAATCACAACATCACACTAGGAAATAGCTGTTGGAAATAGCAACTATGTTTGCACACATCCGAAAAATGTGTATCTTACGTAAATATTTAAGTAATTTTTAAATTTACTTTTCAAATACCGGGGCGGACCAAACTGAGGACACATCATTTTTATTATGTTTTTGCTGACAAAACACCAGCAGGGGTTTAATACATGTTTTAATATTGCAAAATAGTTTAAAGGTAGGGTGTGTAGCCTGTGCATTTACTGGTTTAATAAAGGAACTACAATCAGAACCAGTGTCTTTACCTGCAGATAGAGGACACATACAAGTGCTTCTCATTCTCGTTCCGCTCAAAAGCTCCAGTTAATAAGCGTAGGAAGCTCTTTCACCTTATCATTGTGTGTCATTGTCAACCTGAAAACAACCATCAAAATTGGTAGCAACGTTAGGAAGGAATAAGGAAAGGATCTTATTCGTTCCTAGCCTAACCTGTGTGGAAGGAGCTGCACTGCGCCCTAGTGATGGGCAGATAGATAAGATGAATATTCACACAGCAATACTGGCTTGAATTGTATTGAAAAGTATCAGTATCCAGTACAAAAATATCATAATACATTTTGTTTGCATGTTTATTGAACACAGTTTATATTTTAAGTTTTCTGCAGATACAGTGGCTTAAACCCCTGGAACTTTTCTACATTTTGTCATGTCACGGCCACAAACTTAAATACATTTTTTTGTGAAAGAGCAACACAAAGTGGCACAAAATTGTGCAGGGGAAGGAAAATTGTAAGTGATTTACCCATTTAAAAATAAGTAAATACAAAGTGAAAAGTGTAGTGTGCAACCCCAACCAACCAATAACTGTCAGAAGTTTCCTGATGACGGCTGAAAGATTGATTGTTGACCTATTTTTTCAATATAGTCCACCTGTGTGTATTCTAATCTCAGTATGAATGCAGCTGTTCTGTGTCCCCTCCCCACTGTCAAACATGGAGGTGCAGCATCATGCTGTGGAGCTGCTTTTCTTCATCAGGGACGGCTGCTCAGTCTATGAGAAGATGGATGGAGCCAAACTGCAAAAGACTCGAGACTGGGCTGGAGGTTCACCTTCAGCTGGACAACGACCCTAAACATAAAGCCAGAGCTACAACGGAATGGAATGAGTTAGAATGGCCCAGTCAAAGTCCAGACTTAGGAATGGACAATGTCAGTCTGTGTGTAATTACAGAGAAAAGTGGTGCCATAAAGTATGGGGTCAGGGAGAGTGAATACTTTTGCACACTGCACTTTTCCCCCTCAGTTTTATATATTTGAATGTATAATTCATTCACAATTGTGTGCCACTTTGTGTTGTTCTTTCCTCAAAAAAGTCAATACAATTTGTTCACATTTGTGGTCGTAAGTTCCACGGGTACGAATACTATTGCCACTGTGTATTTTCTTTTCATAATAGTTCAAGCTGAGGTTGAAAGAAAGCAATGATCGCTGTCCTTCTTTTGACTGACACAAAATACTACAAAACAAAAGCTCTCGTAGTCCGTAGTGCATTTCATTTCTTTTATTTTTGGAACAAGCAAAACTGCGTAGTGGTGCAGTCAAAGACCATGTCGGTCAATCTCTGGATCCCACACTGGATCAATATTACAATATTTCCCATAGTATAACACAGAAGTTTCCAACTATATGGCTATTCTGAAGAATAACTTATAAGTATATGAGTTTGAATGTATGAAGCATAACTGCTTTGCATACAGATCATATATTGAATGCAACTTTGTGTACATTTAATATCATAAATCATAGAACAGAGCTTGCTGTGTGATGTAGCGGCTGCTGATGGACTAAAGGACAAGATTTTGTTGAATATTTGCTCGTTGTATGACGTTGTATTCCCACTCAGACCTGCTCTTTGTTGTGTCCTTAGGCAAGACAAAGTAGAGTGTGAATTATTGTTGGTAGTCGATGGGGTTGATTTTGATTTGGAAAAATGTGTTAATCACTGTCAGATGGAGAAGCTTAGCATTTTGTTTAGTTTTCTTTTCTCCTGCGATATGGCTAGTGTGATATTGTGCTACCCTAAAGTAAAATGTATTTGACTGTTCAAATCCAATGCATTATTTTACAGGATAATTAATTTAGTTTCCCAAGTCAAATACAGGTTCCATCTTTCACTCTCGACTGTGCAGGTCAGAGGGGTGAATTCTCCTCTCCTTCCTGTTCGGATGTTTTCATACACACTTGCTCCAGCATCTCATGTCCTCATCCTGTTTATTCGGGTGTACTGTCCAAGAATCTGTTAGACATGAAATCACATAAGGAATCAGCAGATGACCTCATAAACTTACTGTCTGGTTGATAGCAGTGATGGTTAGAGTCTGCCTACCAGTTTAGGTAACTTACCACTAGATGTCCCCGTTTCAGTGCTGTACTTGAGATAGATTCACATGGTTACGTTTGTCTGACATACTTTTTACTGTATGTTTAATGCCCCTTACTTGAAATTCCATGATTGGTTATTGATTCATCCGTATTATTATATTATTTATTATATTTTATTTATTCTCCATTTCAGCCACCAACTGCTTTGACTTTGGCCTACCCGGTGTTCTGGGCATTGCATTTGGAGGTTTTCTGATTGGAGTTCTACTTATTGGAGCCCTCTGGTTTATCAAAATCAAAACAGGTATATTCCCATCATACTTATCTGATCTTTATTGGGTTTTACATACATTCAACAAAGAATGTTGTCCTTTTCAGGATACCCAACTGGATTAGATATGAGTTCAACAGTGGGTAAGGTTTAAGTGCAGCATTTATTCAATTTCATTTGATGTTCAAAGTAATTATCCCTATACCGTGATGTATTTTTGTCTTCCAGGATGTCCTTGTTCCAGTTCAAAACGACAACCAGTTTCCACTAACCCTTCTCCATCAGAGAACAGCAGTGCTAATGCAAGCATTGGAAGCACCCAGAGCACCCCCACCAGCAGCATGGCATGAGACAGCAGGTCCACAACCGCTGGCACGTCTCCCTTTTGAGCACGGTTGCTGTTTTGGGTTGTCTACAATCAGGCTTCAAAAATCCGTCTCAATTTGACCCTCATTGTAATAGTAGTCTGAAAACAGGACCTGTGTCTTTGATACAAATAAAAAAAATGTGTGTTTGCGGAGGTCGAGGGTCTGGATAACACAAGTCTAATCAATGGCTTCTGGCACTCACCTCCACAGGCCCTCTGTAAACCCGCCACAGAAGCAGGAAGTTAAAGAGGGCAAGAGAAAAAAATAATAAATTGGCTTCCAGCAACAGGAAAAACAAACCATAACCCCCAAGAGCTAACAGGAAATTCACCGCATTCTTTCAATAAATTGTGCTTGTGCGATGGAAGCGCAACAATTGTTAGATAGGAGACATACCTGTCACGTGAAAAAGTGTTTCACATTTAAGCTACTCAAATACGAAGGGCCTCGAAGAGCTCATTAGTTAGGACGTCAAAAGCACAGTATAATTAAAGTTATTCTGAATAAATTGTAACTTGTTACTGACGATCAGCTACCTCTTATAATCGAAGTCTGGAGCTGAGGTTGAACTTAGCCTTATTTGACTGAACTATTGTTTATTCTATTTCATTGTTATGGTGCCATTTTTGCATTTCAACTACTTTGGACATGTTTGATTTTTTTATATACATATTTTTGGGACTTTCGAATTTGTGCTGAAAGCCAGATTACTCATCAAATCCAAGCTAAATCTCACACACCTGAGTTATGACACCTACCACAAACCTGAAAGCTCTGAAAAAAGGTTATTCTTTTTACTAAGTACTATGTGCAGAGAAATATGGCCTTATGGTGAGAGAAATAATGTCCCTATAATGATGAGCCACTGTTAAAAAGCAGCGATTTCTTCTTGTATTACAACAAAATACCCAATCTGTATTAAATACTATTGGTAGAATGTTGTGATGTCATCTGAAACCCAGCAACAGCCACAAGGAGGAATTAACCCAGAATAGTATTTCTGGAGGTGGATTTTCTGTACCTTTCCTTATTATCGTTCATAACCTTTTCCTAATCTTTAGACCTATACTGTCATTATACAATACATCAGTCCATGCACTCATTCATTTCATACGATAATTTAATTGAAATTTAAAAGTGTAGCCCCATGCCATACATTATATACATATTTTCACTTGCAAAATATGAAACTGACAATACCTTTCGAAATTGTATTAATTTATCTTGTTTATCTTAAAATGTTTAGGTACAAATATTGAATGAGGCCATACAAAATGTTTTATTTGGTAAGAAAATAACCACATAGTAAGAAAATAAACACATTGAATATAATTTAACGTGAAACATCATAAACACAATTGTTATCTTGTACAAAGTGACCAGCTCTCAGTCCTGATGTTACCTTGTGTTTTGTGAGACAAAACACATTTCTACCTTGTACATATGATAGGCTGCATCAGCCCATCAAACGGTTGATCCGTAACTCTGTTTCCATGTATAAAATGTAAATGTCTTGAAGATGAATTATAATTTTAAAATTTGTATTTAATCACACAGTGAGCATTTGACAGATCACTCTGTGTCCACTCTGATTCTGTTAAAAGATGCATTTCCATTTTTTCCACTGCATCAGATCTTTTTGACTATATCTTATATCATAATCATAATGATAAATATGAATTGCCCAAATTTAAATTAAATTGTTAACATCTATAGCCTCTCTTTGTTATATGTATATACATGTGTGTGTATGGTATGTTTGTTTGAATTGGCTTGGTGAACAAAGTAACTGTTCACTTTGTCTTTGAATATGATGAGGAAAACCCTTTGTGCTCTTATACAAGGATATTTTGGTTGATTTACATTTTGGATTGTTTTACTGCTATACTGTACATGTTGAACAAATCCTTACTGGGACAGTTATCTAATGCTAATGCACGCTTGTATTTTCTGTGTTGATTAGATTTTCTTTGTTGGTTTTACCTCTGTATGGCCTTACCTCTGATTCCCCTTGTGTCCCAAAACAGAGCGAGTCCAGGCTCATTTTGACATCCTGACATTGTACTGCGCTCATTGTCCTATCTTCATGGGCGGCATGCTACTGGACATTCCAAGAGATAAAACATTTAACAAAGAACCATCCCGCTTGGAAACACCCCTAGAATAACCTTGGCTAATGTTCTGCTTTTGAACTGTGAGTGCAGTTGTGGTGACTGGTGCCTGCTCCTGACAGTAGCATCAGACTCAGACAAGCTGTCACATGTTAATGCCTGAGGACCTGACATACTGGCTTGGTTAGCACAAAAGCTGAGTGTCATTTTCCACACGGCATGTGTGTGCATATGTGTGTGTGTTCCCTGTGTGTGCATGTATGAGTATTTTTTAACAATGTCCAAAAAAGTAGTATCACTTAACCAAATGTACCAATTTTGATTGTTTTCACAATTTTATTCTTACAGTGGGCCCAGTATGTTATTTAAAATGTCTTTCATGAGAAGTTTCCAAATCATTCAAGTCATGTGCACAGTTATATTTTATGTCTAACCTTGATCAAAATGAATAAACTTAACTTGATCAACATGGGTTTAAAGTTTTGATTCCAGTGCTTGCTCTGCACCTATGGACTGTAGGTAGAGTTCAGTCTTATAACCAATTATTCATATGAAGAATCAATGTTGTTACAGCTGGTTCAAATCGTGGTTGACACTTGGCCCACATTGTCCACAGTGTGGGGCTTCACTAAAATGTATCACTGATTAAAAAATGGAATTCACAACCAAGCAACAACAAATTGTGCATTGTGATCGACTCATTTGATCCCCTGAACATTGCTATATATATATAGATAATTTATTCATTTCTTATTCATTTTATAGGGACATATACGACAAACATAAATTAACCGTAATCTCACAACACCGGTCCCTAGAAGGGCTTTTAACAGATCAGATTTCACTAAATACTGTGTTAAATTAGCTTAACATCAATTTTCAGAAATGCAATAAATACAGTGGATATATCAAAAACACCAAATCTACAAAAGCTATATACACTCACACATCCACTCACATCCACATTGTGAATACAATTTCAATATTTTCTAATTAAGACAAGTAGCTTAAGTAAATAAGTATATATTTTTTCAATATGACCAATCAAATTTCAGCCACTCCAGCAAACACCCTTCAATATTTACTATCATGTTTGTAGTGTTTTCATCTACAAACACAACCACTTGACCGAGCTTGGACAAATACAACGTCTGTTCTTGCTGCTCTCGAAAGCAGAAGTTCTCGACCTGGCGGTTGGTACCCCCATGTGTCACAAAATGATTTCAGGGGGTTTATATGGGGGAAATTTAAATTGTATGTGTTAAACAAGGCTTGACACCCTTCAAATCCAGTTGTAGATGTATTATCTGTTGGGTCAACAAATTATGCTTCCTAGGCTTATGTTTAGAAAATAAAATCAAACATTGGAAATAAGAAAACATTATGGGGGTCGCATTGAGTGTTTTAATATGAGCACTTGTCCCTGTCCTCACGGCAAAAACAAACAATTAAGGAACAAAAGAGATATGTCTCACAGATGTATTCATGTAGTGCTACTACGGTTTGGTTGGATTTCTACTAGCTATGTGTTGATGAAGGAAGAGCCCTTAAACTTATACAAAATGTCTCAAATTAACACAAACACTAATTTAACACTTTCCAAAATCAACCTGTGTTTTTATAACAACTATTATTTTTTTCGAAATAGCAGCATTAATTTGAAGTCAATTCATTTCAGCATTTAGATAAGCACGTTGCTGCGGCCCCCCACTAAATGGAGGTGTATTTTATGGAAATAGATTGAGGTAGTTGCCAAGAAGAGGGCAATGGCATTAAATACATTGCTAAAAAAAAATCTGTGATACTGACAATTGCAAATTTGTGACACCTTTATTTTTCTCTAGTAAACAGCTTTGAAAAATGTCACTTAATCACAAGGGTATTTTTCCCACAAAATTCTTGCTTGCAGAAAAAGAGTTGTAGTCATCTGGATTCTGTTCAGTCTTCCTAAAATGTACACTGGATCTTTTCTACAATGGAGCACTCCTTGAAGAATGAGGGATTACACGACAACATTCTTGATTCTCGGTTGACTGAGTTTTACTATAGTTAATTAATTATTGCTTTGATTGACTGATAAATTATTGATTATAAATTCCTAGTTGAGTTGTACACGATCCAACCAGCTACAAATAATCCTCTGTGTCACATCTGATTTATCATACGACTATACCAATCTTATTTATCCAATTAAAACGTCATACCTTTGTGTAAATAATTGATGATGATTTATAGTTTTGTACAACTTCACTCAACTTAAGGCTTTAGTCTCAGATATAAGCTCCAGTTACTGCAAACAGGAATATTTCTCACCCTGATCTAACACGGAGCCACAGAAAACTGCCCCACAGCCCCAAAAACACTCTCCTCCTCCTCATTGAACCACTGCTCTATTATAAATGTACTGCATGTAAATGTATTAAACCTCTAATCTAGTACACACTGATTTGTATCACTCAAGAACATAGATTGTTCAGGTATTGATATTGGTGTAATATTTTTGTGAACTGGAATTCGGAAAAATACAACAGTAGTGTGTTGGGAATACTTTGTTTTCTAATGCAAGAGTGTTGTATTATACTGTATTCCTTGACCTGTCACACTGCACTGCTGTGATAACAAAAGGATGATACCACAATTTCTTTTAAACAATCTTCAAAGGTTCACTCTGCAGGCAGGGGACATTTTTCTTGCCTTTTTCCTCTTGCTCTGTGAACCGACACATCTATAATTGGTTAGGAATAAGCGTTGTTCAGCCAGTTCTTGGGATTGTTTGGTGTGTGAGCTGGTGTGACAACTGCTTTTACTTGTTTCTCATTGAGTTGATCTTAAATCTACATTTGTGAAGCTTTAATAGTACAACTTTTACAAAATATTGGCATCCCACAAAATATTAATTGTTGGTCAAATCTGTTTGAAAATAACATTGACCTGTACAATTGCAATGATGTATTGATATTATTACTACTTTATAAATGGTTATTCCAAAGTGCTATAGAGGGCTGAATAAAAGCTGTGCCAACGAAATTTACAAATAAATAATACATTGTAAATATATGGGCCGCACCTGTCAAATAGCAGCAGGTGCCCACGTAGAGATATTTACACATAAAGACGGTCCAGGGTAGTGAATTCTCATTTCATTGCGGGGCGGATTATAAAATGCAGACCGCTGTATCATATGTCAGCGCATCCAAATTCAGTTCCTAATTAGACTAATTTATCAGTGAATATGAGTTGGATTGTAATAAAACACTAAGTATTTTGAAGTTAAAAAAACCTGATAAAACATTAGTTGGACATACCCAAATGGCGTTGCTTATTAAAATAAGATCCTACAGGCCACATACTAGTGTGATGCATCATTAGAAAGTCTTCTAGTTTTGGTAAATGTCAGGGCTTCAGAACTTACACTACAGAAGCCCAAACATGCAAATACATCCTTTTTTTAGTCTCGCCTGAATATTGTCAATTTGTTATGGTTTTAAGCAAGACATACTTCATTGTGTGCTTATTCTATTCCCTGTACTTGCTGTTTATCTTTTATATGTGTAAAGTTTCAGATCTCTAGGAATAGACATGAGAAAATAATCTTTAAAAATATAGCCGCAAGCGGCAATGATCGGCCCTTGCTACGCCGCCGCCACGCCGCAAGAGGAGGGGGCGCTAACGCGCCCCAATTGTCCTTTTATTACGCCTACTGCTGAATCTGTGACGCTGTCACATCTTCTCCCCTTTGTTTTACCATCAAAAAGCAATTTTATTTTGAATTCTTGGCAAAATAGACAGACACCGTGACTCTTTGAATAAAAATGTGGATAACTTTTGATGGTCCACCCCTGAAGATGAGTCTCACCAAATTTCAGGTTAATATGTCTAACGCCCTAAGAGGAGTTTGTGAAAGTCTAAAGTGTAAACATGTTCTGGCGATTTCCCCATTGGAATGACATGGAAGGTTTCGGTCATCGTTACGGCAAAGCCATAACAATTATGACATGGGTCTCATTGACTTTTTTGATGGGGATTCTAAAATTGAGTTGTGTGTCAAATTTCATATAATTTCGCAAAACTAAATATTTAACCTCCATATAAAATCTGTAGGGGGCGCTGTGGCTCCAAATTAATTTATTTCACTTCAAGTAGGTTTAGGGCAAAGAGTTTAACAACTGATTCTAATTTGACGCAATTCGGACTTTATCTGCGCAAACGGCAGAAATGTTAAATTTGGGAGATTTCTGAAATTCTTGCTACAGTTTGCGGCTTCGCCGCACAGAGACCGTGACAGGTATCAATGTAATTTGGATAACTTTTGATGTCCCACTCCTCAGTAGCATTTTCACCAAATTTCAACTTTTTAGGGCCAACGCCCTGGGAGGAGTTCGTAAAAGTACGACGTTTGGAAAAACTCCGAAGTCATGTTTAGCCATTTTTGAAGCAATATGGCCGACATTTGGTTGGGCGGACGGCGTTGCCGTAATAATATTTTTTACTTCTCTTGTCACCATCTACTTCTGCGCCAAATTTAATGATTCTACGATCAGATTTTTTTTGGGTCATTTCCCATCTCTCAATGCATTTTTGGTACATTTGGGGGCGCTGACGCGCCAATTTTTTTTATTTTAGAAAAGGGAAATAGCCAGAATGTAGAGAGGCACGATTTTTAGAGGTCGCGCTTTCCTACCTCATGGTGTGGGTCCCTGGTCACTGACGGGTACTTTCGTTAATTTTGAGTGGGCTCCGCCCACTTTGTGTTTTTGGCCCTCTGTACAGTAATAATGTTCATTTTTTGCATTACATGCTTATATGCACGGAACATGCAAGAGATGGGGAACGTATTCGTGAGGTACTTAGCGCAAATGAGTGCTTTATATGGGGATGACGACCGCGAAGCGGTCGTCATCCCCATATAAAGCAGTCGTCATCTCAATGTAAAGTGCTCGTTTAGTGCGCACTTTTGCACGGGCTTCGCCCGTTTACAACGGTAATGTTCCATTTTCCTACTACTAATTAGTATGCACGGGGCGTGCATGAGTGAAGGAGTGCGTTAGTGAGTGTTTGGAAGTGGGCGAGCGCTTCGCGCTCGATTTCGTGCGCACTACGTGCGCACTTTCGCAGCCGTGCTTCGCACGGCCTTACGAGATTAATAGGCCTCTCGCCAGCTTGTGGCGCTCGGGCCTAATTATGTATAGCTTGCTGGTATTGACAATGAAAATAAGAGTGATGCTAAAAAAGTATGACTAAAGTCTGGTTTTCGCCCATGCGCCGGCTGGCGGGTATTAAGAATGAACATACAGAGAACACATGTGTCCCTACTGTCCCCTCTGTCCATGAAGTGTCTGTGTCTTCTAATTGGGTTCAGCTGCTCCTGTGCTCAACATGTGAGTTTTGTAACATGGGATATTTACACAGATGGTGCACGACAGTAATGCACAGGTTGTCTTTTGGTTTTAAACTGCTGACCGCCATATATGGCATATGTATCTTTGTGCTTAGATTAATATAATAGATCCATGGTTTAACCGTGCAGTGCCGCCGCTCCCGCAGAGCGTAGGGCACCAGGTGCTTCAAGGGCCACCACCAACCAGACCAGACCTGACCAGGAAGTTTGGATTGAATGACAGAATAAGCTATTTGTGCAGCAGCTGCACTCTTCCTTCTACAGATAAACGTGGAGCATATATATTAGGCCTAGTTTGTTTTTAGTTTTTATCCTTTAAAACTAACTCTAGGACGCTCAAAAGTGAGTTGGGGGAAGATCCACTGTACAAGCCCTAGATTACACTGACTCAGACAGATCAGGGGCAAAGCTGGGAGGAGTTTAGTCTCCACATCCAAATTCTTTGATCCATGAGGAGCAAAACGGTCTTGAGATGATGAAAATCAGCTTCATATTCAATTAGAAACGATGAAAAAGAAAGAATGAAACAAGATGTATCTCGTTGATCTGGCGTAACTTTGTGGAGCTGACACCACGACATGGTGGCGAAGTCAAAGTGGTTCATCTTCTTGCAAATGTCTATATTGTGTTTTCATAAGTGCAACACAAAGCTGCAGAGTTTACCACCGGCCACTAGAGGCCATTACAGGTTGGGTTCAGGGGGAAGCTGGCCATTATTGTTGTGTTGGAGACTTAATAGACTAAGAGAGACTAATATATTATCTGGATAGGGTATTGTTAGCCTAAACATGTCGCTAACAGCCCCAGTGGGAAGTCCATTGGTACTGCAGGGAACAAATCGTGCAACCTGGAAAGTTTTCTTTTCATAGAACGTAATGTAACGAAAAACTGCTCATGGCTGACAAGGCCCCTACAGCTCGCAGAAATGTCAGATGTAGCAGCAATGTTTTACCTATTTTTGGGTCATTCTCTGTTTCTCAGTTTAAAATTCTTCAGTTCTCTTTAAAACACATTTTAAGCCGTTAGCTTCGTTAGCGTGCCGCTCTGGCCCAGCTCGCTGTAGGTGATTTGAACGAGCCGAAGGGCCATGGACGAGCAGCAAGTGTAAAACTATGGATCCATAGGTTTAATACAAGAACAAATCATGGAACTAAAGACCACCATGGATCTGTGGACTATGGATCTACTACTCAAAAGTCTGAAAAACTAAAGAACGTAAGAAATGCTACGGAATGAAAGCAAGGAAATGGAATGTATTGCCAACCAGGTATAAAATAATTGATGTTTACGTTTAGTGTCCACTGACATCTTCTTCTAGAGTGTGTCAAACACTTGTGCTTCCTGTTAGAGTGCCCCCGGTGGCCATAAGCCAGTAAAAGTATATAAATTTGACCCACAGTTGTAGGGTTCACAGCGTGGGGAAAAAAGTAGTGGCTTAAAGTCCTAAATTATTGTACTTTGACCATTGCACATGATTTTAAGGCATTGTCAGTTCAAATAACTAGAACTAAAGGATTTCATGATTTTTACATTTCAGCTGTAACTGACTGAAAAGTAAAACATATTAAGTGATTGTCTGAATTCCAGACCAAAGCTGGACAGGTCAAAGGTCTTATCAAGCGTAATGACCAGAAACAACAGTTAGTCAGTTAATCCTCTGATTTGCTGCTGCTGTGGCTGACAAACAGCAAGCATGACGTGTTTCTCTCCTGTATGCTGCTAAACAACAACAAAATAAATGTCCAATGTCTTGCAATGTTCCGTGTTAGTTGTATATTATGTTAATGAGTTAGCAGTAAATTGTCTCCACAGAATGGATATATATATAACTGGCCATTGGGTGTAACATGCCACATCTGAAGAGGTTGGCAATCTGGGAGAGTTCTAATGATATGACAAATAAACTGATACAATTGTAACTGAAAAGAGTCTTGTGTCAGTTGTCAACATTGAGATGTAGCATTTTTAATTGTACTTGAACTAGAGTTGCCTTCAACCGATTGCCGTTCACCTATGCAATGCAATAGTCCCATATGATTTAAATTCATTCACAAAAATCCATTTTGTAAAGCTCCTGTTGAGTTATCTGCCTGCAAATGAACCAATGGCACGGCAGTATTACAACTGCAGCACATTTTAGATGACGATATTTACATTCACAATGACAACAAAAATAAAGCAAGAAGAACCACGGGTGACTTTCCCATAGTGAGGCTATTGAGGAACTATTCTTCTCTTTGCTTCTGTCTTGACTCTTGCAGGGAGTTAATGTTAGTTATAGCTTTAATGTGATTGATACATTTCCCCAGTGTGACCCTAGAGCCCCCACACTGGCAGATATGGAAATACTGTAAGTGGAAAGGCAAACCCAAATGTAAATGAATGAAAGCAGTAAGTGTGGCTCGAGATAAAGCCCTGACTAGCTGCAAAGACAAGTGGCTCCGTGCAGCGAATGCTGAGCACAGCGAGTCCCTTGTAAACAAAGCTTCTGCTATTTAGTTTCAGTTGGCTTAATTAGAATGAATGAGGGAGCCCTGTGCAAAGAGGACAGTTTTTGTGGGTGGTGGGGAGGGGGGGAGGGGGAGGAGGGGGAATTGGCCATGCTGCATGGAAAGCTGGACAGAGAGATAAAGTTACTAGCGGGTGGCATGGTCCATTTGAACAATGACAAACAAAAGCTGGAGCCAAGAGCAAAGCTGTAATGAATTTTGTACAGATGCATACATGTTAATGTGCATACAAATCACATTATTATGAGTCCATGGCTTGTTTTATCTCCTCTCTTAAGACATTTAACCATGTGAGAGTGAATTGGAGGTTTTGTATGAGTGTTTGTATTCACACACTAATATTAAGCATTTAGCTCCTGCTGAGGCCCCTCTCCTCTCCATATGTGTTTTCCACAACAACAACAACAACAACAACAACAACAACAACAACAACAACAACAACAACAACAACAACAACAACAAGAAGCACAACAGATTGCCATTATGCTCATTGCTAATGCCAGATTGCATAAGAATATGACTTATTGCAGCCTAAGGGTTCAGGCAATGAACAAAAGGTGGAAGTGCTCAAATCATTAGAACATAAGTTTGGGTTTTCACAGAGTCGTTTGTCGATTTGTCTGTGGATGCTTGATGAGATATCACAGTACCAGAGACCAGAAACAAGTAACGAGTATAAAAGGACTTTTTTGTTCAAACTGTAAAGCACATACTGTACATATAATAGTAGGTGGCAGTAGCGAGAATCTTCTAAAAATAATTCCATCCATTTCAAATAGTGGTTTGGCGTTCCCGTTCCAGCAGCTGCTGATTCCTCAATCCACCTCACCCATATTTATGTTTATGAAGGTGAACTTTCCTCATCCCTCACTGATATATAGTTATGTTGTTAATTACACCAGTAATAATAAAAAGTATTGACCAATAACAGAGGTAGAAAGAGTACTAACATTTCAAACTCAAGTAGAGGTATAGTTACAAAAGTACAAGTACAAGCAGTGCTGCCAAATTTCTACTTAATACCTACTAAATATCGATGCATGAAAAATAATACAAAAAGCACTAGTTTTACCACTAACTTTATTATTTTTTAAACGAAATTTTGTATTTTAGACCAGTCTTCTATACAAAACTTTAATGTGGTGACATTGTGTGCTTGTTGGTATTGAGAAAGGAGCAGGTGCATCGGTGAGAGAGCATGGACTGCAACTTAGTAACTCATATGCGATTTAAAATGTAGCTAATTACAATTATATGGCTAATTATACTAGATTACAAGTACATGTTTAAAAATCTCAAAACAGTACATGAAAAACGACTCAGTAACATGAATGCTTGTAATTAGTTACTTTCCACCTCTGTCCAATTGAGCTATACTGTCATTAATTGCTCTACATTGTCAATTGTCCACAAATATCCTGTTGTCAAAACATCTCTATCTCAGCACGGCAAAACCTTTCTTGAGTGTGAGATAAGAAGAAAGTATCTTCTCTCGACTTCCCGTCCGCTGTGAGACAAATATTGTGGGTGAAGGGGTCACGTCAACATAGCTGATGTGATAATGACCAATGTGTGACCCCTGGACGGAGTGCAGCCCAATTAGCCATGTGTCAAATCCACTCGCAGTTGTTTGATAATCCAAATATAATACAAGGTTGACTTTAAAGGATGCAATGTTTACGATGTGCAATGCCTTTAACAAGATAGCTGATTAGAACCCAATTTAATAGCTAACAATTCAAATGCAGAGGTTACAGTGCGATGTGTTCAAGTGAGCCGTATTGACTTTGTGTCACCCTGCCTCTTGGCCTTTTGTTTTGGTTGGGATAGCCTGTCACCATGATGGAAGTGGACGAAGGGGGGAGATTTCTCAGAGGAAAGACAGCAGCGGAAAGGTCACGGTAAATAAAAGGCGTTTAATCTGGCCACCCCTGTGTCGGCCGCCCAGGGAATATCAAAGTCAAACTGTTTAGTTAAGCAGACCCGGCTTTCCTCTGTAGATAGCATGTTTTAAATTCCCAGGCACACCAAGTGTTAGGAGGAGCAGTTAGTTGTTCTTCTCAACATGTGTACCTGTGTGTGTTCCAAGTATGGAGATACATATTGCACTGTGCATAATTAAGTGTACTGGTGTTATCCTACAATACAGATGTGGATGAAATGATTGAGGCACTTACATTCATTTGGTTTCATTCTCGCTTTCACCAGAGTCATACATCTGAATGACCAAGTGGTCTTTCATGAAGGAATTTTTGTGCAAATGGTTTGCAGTACATAAATGAACCTGACCTTTACCCTTTTAGATTATAATCACACCTCTGCAATACCACAATATTAGTACAGATTCATAAATCACATTGCATAACATGTATGTTTATATAGATAGATACATACACATGCTTGTTATGCAATGTGACTTATGAATCTGTACTAATATTGTTGTATGTAGTAATAACAATAACAATACAAAAATAAAAATAAAAACATTACAACAGTGATTTCCAAAATGTTATTATTTATTAAATCAGTCAAATAAATAGCCGGTTGCTGTGGTAAATTACCAAAAATCATCAACATCATCTCTCTAGTTCGGCAGCTTGCAGCTGTGCTTGATAAGATAAGATATCCTTTATTTGTCCCACAATGGGGAAATTCGAGGGTTGCAACACAGATATTACAACATCTTAAAAGAACAACACACTTGTAGATATATATTCTTTTGCTGCAAACATAACAGGGCTCATCAAATGATTACATGTATCACTATGCTATCTGACTGTGTCATATCAATATTCCATACATGCATGCTCCACTGCCATCTGTTCAAGGCTTAAGGTCACATAGGTATTTAAACCCACAAATCAATTAGTGCTGAGCAGGACGTGTAGAACGCATTAATCTCTGTTCATTCATATTAAGCACAGTGCCCTTCGAGCAAGGATTCTCCCAGCTTAGCGTCCTCCTGAGATGGACTAAATGAGGAAAGTCACGGATGACACATAGGTCATGACTAGTCAATGCTGAAGGATGATGCTCTCCTTCCCTTGTGAACTCATTTTACTTCAAGTCTTCAAGTCACATTGGCTTTACACAGACTAAAACAGGAAGCAACTTTTATATGAGAACAACCTTGTCATAAACCAACAGGGGATTGATTATTGCTCATAATAATTAAAAATGTTCATCAGACCTGACATTTGTTGTTCGGTTTATTGACAACTCTGCATTTTAATTAACTGTCCAAAATGTGACCTTTAGCTTTCAATACCAAACATTTGGATCAAAGACTGTGTTACACGTAGCACTTTCACCAAGTTGATCACTGAGCTATGTTTGTGTCCTAATTAAATGTAACATTTGTATTTGATTTCTTGCCGAGGTATTTCAAAGCAGAGCGAAGGTATAGGTGCCTGTGGGGGATGGTAGATAAAGTCGAGCTGGAGCCTAGGCTTTAAAGAAACGTGTGTGCTCCACGTTGTTATGATTAATGGCACCACAGGCCTTCTCATCAAGAAGCAATAAAATATGAGGGCAGAAGTCGCATCTCATCCCGCGCTCCTGGCATGTGTTCAGGTGTTTCTTATCTCGACCGTGCTTGGAACAGTGTAGGCCAAACCCATGAGATCCCACAGGCAAAAGGGAACTCCTGTCTGTATCTGTCTGCTTTCAAATGTTAAGTGCAGAATGTCCCAGTTTCAAAGGATCGGGCTGTTAATCTTTTACTATGCAAAGACATTGATCCTACAACCATCAACTTGCCCATTTTACTTAAAAACCTATCTATCTATTCATCCATCGCACCATCTCCAGCATAAAAACTGGTTGCATTGGGGAACTGGTAAAAAATGAAAGACAGATTCATTGCTGAATTTGTTGAATAGTCATGCTGTGATATAACAGCAATTTGATAAAACAACAGATATTTTGAATTACATATGTGATCTATGTTCATTTGAATGTTTACAGCTAGAGCCAGCTTATAGAAGAGCTACTCTTCTCTTTGTCTACAATTCCTCAGAAATACAACGTGTCTGACATCTTCACCAGCAGACCAGCCAGGAAGTGTGCTGTCACATAGCTGCATCTTTTAAAAAGTCTCAAAAATGGCTGCACTGTGACTCCAAAACCAACAGCTTTCATGAGCCTGACAGCACAACATGCCTTTGTATACGCAGAGGACTAGAATAAAAAAATGAATGCCCAATCTAAACCCCACTGAGTCAACAAGTTACAAGCTGTGGAAGTCTGTATGCTCTGCTGTACTGTACAGACTGCTTTTTTAAGGTTTATATTGTTAAAATGATTTCAAATTGTTTATATATATATATATATATATATATATATATATATATATACACATACATATTATTATGTGAGCTATTTTGCAAATGTCTTTTAAGAAAGAAAGACATGCATATTGGTCTACAAAGGCATTCATTTATCCTCTCATGCATACATATTTTTCATATACATGAAATACACTTCATACAATCCAAAACAAACTGGATAAGATAAGATAAGATATTCCTTTATTGTCCCACATGGGGAAATTTCATTGGTGCAACGCAGGTAGATCCAGAGGCAGATACAGAAGAACAGATCACTTATAGGAAGTCTGAAAAACACTTTCAGTAGAAGATCTCCTATAAACAAAAACTCCCATAGACAAATAAATAAATAAATACATAAATACCATTGCATGTGATCACGACAGTAATTGCACATGAATATATGTCACGACGGCACATGGATTGCACATGAATTTCACAGTAATTGCACATATGACGGAATTGCACATCAGTATTAGGTTAGGTCAGTATTGCGAGTGTTCAGGACTAACAGTGTTTGTTATAAAGTCTGACAGCAGCAGGAAGGAAAGACCTGCGAAACCTTTCCTTCACACAATTGTCTACATTCCCTGAAAGTGTCAGCCATGTATACAAAATAACCCGTCAAGTCAAATAAATGTTAATGTTAATGTTAATATTTTCCAAAACAAATCAACGACAGAATAATCCTACAGAAATGTATTGATTATTGAATATTTTAACAAAGACTCTCTGGTTCTACCCTGTCCATTTGATGGTTGGTATGCCCTTCTTCTGAATTTAATTATTTAATATATGTATTTTCCTTGTTGATATGCTTAGTAATTTTATCATAGAGAATAAACACAACATTTTCTTGACATTTAACTAAAGCAAATCAATGGTGAAGTATTATTATATTTTAGTTTTTGTTGTTTATTGTACTCAAAACAGAAGTTATTTAAACCATATTTTAAGATGTGCTCTTTTTTCCTGCATTCATGTGAATACAACTTGAATAATCTGCCTATATTCTATTCTCATAAGAATTTTCCTTTCCAAGTAAATCTATTTGTCTTTATCTAGACTTGGCTTTGAGGAAACATGAGACATATGGGATTTACCTCTGAAACAGAATGCATAAAAACAAACACCCAGACATTATCCATCATTCGCTGCTCCCCCAAAGACCATCGAAAAGACGAAGCTTTTTATTTAAATGACATTTGCATCTAATTTGATAGGTGGCTAAGTTTGAAGTTCCCACAAGAGAGCCATACCCATATATGATGGGTAATATAAGACAACCAGACATAAATGATGTATAACGCAGAACAACATATGCCCTTGAGCACTGTCCATTCAAGAGTCAGGGTCATCTTTCGTTCATCATCCTCAAAGACTGCAGTGGGCAATGTGGATGAGTTTTGCTAATGGAATCAACAATCTGCGTTGGCATGGTTTCCTACAGCTCAAACGGTCCCTCCTCTAAATTGAAAACAGATATCCAAAATGTGTTCCCTCAAGCTCACACCACTGGACACCACTGTTCTCAAGTGTCTAGTGACCCTATTGGTAATGATAGAATATTACACTGCTTTAAAGCAATGAATATGTAATATCTATCTACCAGTAGAATTTGTATTTAATATTACATAAACATTAAGTACCCAAGATACAAAGCAGATATTTAGATTTTACAATTGTATGTTGATGTACTGTATTTTTGATTCTCCAGCCAGTTATCCAATAAGAAAGCAGTATGAACACCTCACTTTGGGTTATAAGATCCAGCACCTGCAGCCGACCGTGAATCAGTGCTAGTCTTATCTTCAGCTGGAGCTCAGAGACTGAATTCTGGAGGTTCTAACATTGCCTTTACTGCGAGTGAGAAAGTAAACCATGTATTTGTGCCTGCAATTTGCAGGTTAAGGTCACCAACCCTGGTTCATCCTTTCACTAAGTTCTTACTGATTTTGGAAGCAGCTTTTATTTTGTCCAGAGATGGACATGAACAGCAGATGTAGGAGAAAGAGAGAGGGCTGTAATTGATTTGTAAAATGTGGACATGATGTGTTGCTGAATTGGATGCATGCATGTAAGACTGGAGGATTTAGAGTGTTATTTGAAGGACATAACTGGATATGGTCTATATCAACACAGTCCTGAAGTATCAACCCGCTCATTCAAGCTTAACTCGCTCATTCAGGTTTACATTTGATTCATACTGTAACATACAGGCTGTATGTTACAGTATGAATTTTGCACAGTATTGGCAATACTGTGCGGGAAACATGATTCTTATTTTGCCGTAGCGGCTCAGTCTGTGGCCATGTTCAGAGGCCCAATCATGTTCCGATCTCTAATAAGTTTTACAACCTGATCGAACAGCAGCTTGTTTTAGAGGTCTGCACATGTGCTCTGAGGAGAACACAGACTCAAGCCGCGCTGAATAAACCTGTGTGGGAATCATAAATGTTTGCAAATTCTGTCCTAACTGAGCATGTTCAGAGAAGTGAAGCCACAGCAGCGCCAAGTTTCAACAAACTGACTTAAGAGACAAGTCTTTGTTTGTAGCTAAGGCTCTGTTCACGTTTCTAATGGTTAGACGTTAGTTAAATGCAGGCAGTCATTTAACTAATGCACTAATTTATGTAATGAATTGGTTGATGAAGTGATCTTATTTAATCCAATCAGCATGTTGCTCGGGTATGCAAGTTTAGTTCTGTAGTATAGGCATTTGCCCTTCATGTGAGAGATTGGGGTTCAAAGCCCAACTTTGCATATTAGATTTGTTTGTTTTTTTCACTTTTGTGTTATCCACTAAATATAGAACACCCCAAGTCGGCTTGCCCATCCATAAAAGTCACTACACTGCTTTACATTATATTATAATAATATAGGATTACATGTGATCTCACTTAAGAAAGTGATGAAACAAACAAACAATAAGAAAACTAACAAGTATTGAAATTAATATTATGATTTTATTTTCATTTGTCATCACAACAATTTTTATAAATGTTTTCTAATTGTCCCAAAGCCATTGACATCAATAAAAATAATTGATCATTAAAAATACTTTTGAGCTAGCGCCGCCTTTTGGGTGAGAACAAAGAGTGTTATCAGATAGGTGGGAGATACAAATAGTTGGTGAATATTTGAATTAAATCTTGATATTCACTCAGGATTGTTATAAGAAAAAAACTGCGTGAGAGATGTCTATTTATCTTACCAGAATCCTTTTAGCAAAATTACCCCACTCAGTGGCCGGAGGTGTTGTATCCCGAAATCTACAGCATCATACGGCTGTTGTCATCAAAAAAACGGTTTTCTTGGACTTACAATTGGACATTGAGTATAGTTAAGTCTGGAATCTCCTCAACTTGTGGCAAGTACCATTTTTCACATCTCTGTTTACTTGAGTATTATGAGATGTAACAAAATTAAAGAATATGTTTTCATTTGGAGGACTTATGCTCCATGCTCTGACGACCCGGGTAAGCACAGCACAGCGCTTAGCACATAGCACCTTCTGAAGCCTGTATCTGAGCTGATGTCCTGCTGCTTTCCCAGAAGGAGAACTCAAGCTATATTGCCCATCAGAGCTTCAAACAGGCAAAAGACAGAAACAGCAGAAACCGTAAAGAAAGTGGCACCACGTGATATCTCTTCTGAGCACCCAGTCCCGTCAAGGGCGCGCAAAAGTCTCCAAAGGGTAACGTGTTGCTTTTTACAGAGGAACTGGGTTGTTAAATAAAATGTCACTAATTTGTATTTAACAGGTGACAATAAAGTTAAAGTGGGGACATGTACCCCTTTGACTGTGCTACATTTATCAATTGAAATGCTGCCAGGGGATTCTCTGGTTTGGTAATGACAGTGTTTATGTGGCTCCATCAATTCTGAGCTGTCATCCCCGGGACGTGTTGACTCATATTTGTGTTGGGCGATTACCGGCAAAAATAATTCTGAGATTGTATTTTTACGGCTTTAAGTTACAAATATTCCTATGAGAAGAAAATAAAAAATAACTTTATAGAAAACTCTATAAATGGGGACCTTTTAATTTCCATAAGCACTATTTTGACTTTTGTTGTGAAAGAAAGGTCAGAGGACACAAAGGGATGGGACACCTGCAGGAGGGAATCATTATAAACCTGCTCACCTGTCTGCATCCGGTGGCGCATTCCCCCATTTTTCCCTTCAAGCCAGTGAGCATTGATGAAACTGATGAGATTTTCTGCTAAATCTGTAGTGCTATTAGTAAGTGACTCTGATTGAACATAATTATTGAATATTAGTGTTTATCTGCACTTCATAGCTAAACATATATTTGTCTATGTTACAGCACGACAACCATTTCACACAGAGCGTATATTGCCAAAGATGCCAAATGAGACCTGCAGGGGGTCGCACAGCTAAACTATTAATTACAGTTTGTTTGCAAAGAATGCATTAATCCTGCATGAAATTATTTAATCAAGAGTGCATAACATTAAAATACTATGCATCACGACAGCTTTGTTGTTGTGAGTATCTTAAAAAACTCCTGTGTGTCAACGCTTTGGTTAGTTCATAACTACCGGTACTTCTCCAAACCAGCCACACTTCAATGCAATGCTCTCATGCAAATAAGTCTGTTCATCCCGCAGAGGAGAAAAGGTGGGAAACCAAATTGGATCGAATGTAATTCAGGTCACCAAGCAGGGAATGAATCGATAATGCTGAGAAATGGCTTTTCAAAAGACTGGGTGCCCACCTTGGGTAAGAGGTTTTGTCTGCTCTCACAACTCACAACCTGAATAGTTACAGGTATTTCAAAAATAGAACCAACCATTTAACCTGGTGCTGTGGGATCACTAGATCCAGATGTCTTATTGTTTGTGATTCATGTTTAAGTGATCACGCTTCCTTCACTCTACACTCCAAATGCTGCACATTATCATGCACAAAGGCTCATGTAAGGTCCATTTTTGTTCCATGTAAACAGCTCTGTGCAATCGAAGCGTGGTTACCGTAGCTTCCAATCAATTCTGATGTCAAGTCTGTATTCTGGTAAACACCCACCAGAGGGCACTCAAAGTCAGTTAGAGAATTGGCCAAAACAGAAGAAAAAGTGCGACTAATAATAACTTGGTGGCGCCCATGGACATTTTTTTATTGTATTTGTTGGAAAGGGCCAAAAAACAAGGTCATTTGTCTGTTTTGCAGCTTTGAAAAAAGTCACTTTTTTAAATGTTCAGCTTCTACTATTCTAACTGAGTCCAGATGACTACAACTGAAGCTTTTTCTACTATGGAACACGCCTGGACGAATGAGGGATTACACCGACAGCTTCTACTATTGT
This sequence comes from Eucyclogobius newberryi, assembly GCF_026437365.1. Taxonomy (NCBI): domain Eukaryota; kingdom Metazoa; phylum Chordata; class Actinopteri; order Gobiiformes; family Gobiidae; genus Eucyclogobius; species Eucyclogobius newberryi. Next base: position 44,058,843 of record NW_027315834.1, on the reverse strand, counting down.
GTTTTTGTGTTCACTACTGTCCCCAGTGGTCAGCTCATGTACAGCTCCGTTGCTACGCAGACCATAAGCTGTGAGTAGAAAATTGCATAGGGCCAAAATGATGGACAAACGGCGCAGAGGATGAACATAAGCCTTTATTATGTTCTGTACGTACCTTGAATATAGAGCATGTATAAATGAGCTAGCTTTAAAGCGGTGGGCTCACTGTCCTTTGGTAAAGATAGCACAACAGAGTTGATTCTTAGATCTACACATGTTTTGTAAGCCCAAAAGGACAAGTTAAATCAACATAAAGTTTCATTGTATTTTCATGTCAAGAGTGCGCAGGGCTGTGGGACTGCTTAGCGTGATTCTAAAACACTAGATTGATCAACATCCCATAACCATCAAACCACCACTATGCAAGAGCAGTGAATGGCATGTTAAAATGCATGAATTAATGAATTAGATACTTATTCAATTAAAATCTTCCGCACACACTTTGTGGTAATTGAGGTTTTTAGAGCCCAGGAAAGCCCATGGTGGAAAAAATACCATAAGGAACTACAACCATTGAGTTCTGGGGCTTTTGTGAACTAACACTGGTTTTGAAGAGGAACAGATGGATGAAGAAGCCAGTAACCATAACATTAGACCAAATAGCCAAATGTGTATTCCTATTAAGTAGTTTTTGTGGTAACGGTGCCAACGAGTCAGTCGATTCCAGTTTACCCACACTATATACCGCATTTACTTTTACCACTTACTATTGTGTAACATGTGCTTCAATAGGACTTGCTATACTGTAGGTCCCTTAAAAAGAGACCCTGTGCTCTTGCACTTTAGATTTTTCTTTTAGGTGTTCAAAATGATGTTGTGTAATGGAAAAAATAAATGAATCAGTACACACAAGGCAAAAATGTGTCAGTCCAAGTAGGCCTAACCTATCTGGCACATGTTGTCCTGTCAGCTGTGGGGTTGGAGAGCTCCATTATTGCAACAAGGATTTAGTTTGAATACATGTGAGAAGTGTGCCGTATGAGGTGGGAGACGGAGGGATAAGCCGAGGCAGTCAAATGCCCTGGGTGATGCACTGAGGCGGGTGGAAAGAGGGACAGAGCGAGTGAATTCGCTTTTTATCTTATGACAGCCACAACTCAAAGAGAGAGCAAAGCTGAAGGGAAAGGGCTGGATAGGAGATGTAAAGGGCTTACAATGATGTAGAGTATTGCCTCAGGCCTAGGTAGACGGAGGTGGGTTGTGCAAAAGTGAAGAAAACAGTGCAGAGTGACAGGACAGGGAGGCATCACGGGAGGAAGAGATGAATGCAGAAAGCTTTCAAGGCTCATAAACATTAAAGATGACTGGTGGAAGGGTGTAATTAAAGCCCCATTAGGTGCTAATAGCATTCAATGGGTGTCTGTTTTATTAAAGTCTGTGTGATGTGGTGCGGTGGATGTGCTAAACAGCTGCTGTGTGCTGGAGATCATAGTATTTATTTTTTGGTGCAGATTTGAAATTCTCTGTACAGATAATGTAAATTGTGCGTTTAAATGTACATTATACATTTTCAATTATACTAACTCCAGTTTAGTGTGACATAATGGTACCTACGTTCCCTTAGACTCTACAACAAACACTGCTAGCCCTGAACATGTGCAATACTGATGTAACCATGTGCAATACCATCATATTCATGTGCAATACTGAATCAACCATGTGCAATACCTGTAAATAAGAGTGTTCTATTTTGTTTTTTATACGGTTTACTTACCTGCTAATAGTATTACCTAGTCTTGTGCTAGTTATTTTTACTTCATTTTATTCTGTCTGTGTAATCCCTCATTTTTTATTTTATTCTATTTTTATTTTATTCTATTATCATTATTTTATTATCCATCCATCCATCCATCTTCTGCCGCTTTATCCGAGGCCGGGTCGCGGGGGCAGCAGTCTGAGCAGGGACTCCCAGACTTCCTTCTCCCCAGACACTTCCTCTAACTCCTCCGGGGGGATCCCGAGGCGTTCCCAGGCCAGCCGAGAGACATAGTCTCTCCAGCGTGTCCTGGGTCTTCCCCCATTTTATTATTATTATCTGATTTTTATCTTTATTCTGTATTTTTATTATCTATTTTATTTTATTTTACTTCCCCCCCCTCCATCCCCTATTAAGATAGGAGAGGAGTTTTGTTAATAAGAGTTTTTTTTGTTTTTGTTCATAAGAGTTCTGTTAAGAGTGTGTTTTTGAAACTTCCTATAATCTGTCTTTCCTCCTGTTCTACTGCGTTGTAACAACAAAATTTCCCCTTGCGTGGATATTAAAGGTTTATCTTATCTTATCTTAATGTGCGATAAAAAAAAATAGGCTAGGGACTGTGTAATAAAAAACTTCACATAGGCTGCACACACATGTTTATGATGTAGTGACTACTAGGCCCGTGTTGCAGAAACACTTGCATGTGTCATTTTTGGTCTGCTATTTTTGTGTTCAATGGTGATGCTGGTTTGAATGCACTTGTATTGTTCAGTTTGTGTGTTAAATCATGTGACCCCTGTCCTAGGACAAATTTCTCCCATGTGAGACAATAACGGAGTATCTTATCATAGCACCAAAATAATTTTACTTGATGATTGATTAACCCCTTAAAAAGTCCAAATCTGAGCAATCAAAACTCCACTCAAGTCCAAACAAACCATGTAATTGTAGTGTCCAAGCGTTTTTGAGTCCCCCAAGTTGGACCATTTCATGAGGGTGCGACATACATTTATAAGACTGAAAGTACACAGATTTTGTTGTTTGTGGTGTGAGTCTAGCTATAGTTTGTGTCAGTGGTTTATTTCTTCAGAACAACATGACTATATATCATTAGCAATCATAATATATATATATATATGATATTTGTATGTGATTTTGAATACAGCATTTTAGCAGCCCTTCTAGTTACTACAGTTTATCATTTAAAGAGGCCAAGTTGATCAATCCCTCTGTGCTTTTGTGACTCCTTTTGTGAGAGATGTACTTGAGACGGGCTTGAAGACAGATGTATTCAATTACTCTCTCAGCATACTCACAGGGAGAGCTGTGTTGCCCCGAGCAACAATGTTCACTGCTCTTCTGTTTGACCACAAACAAGTCCTAAAGTGTTTCATCCACTGGCAAGAGATAAGCACGGGCTTATCTCACATCTAAAAACAAGGCACTCGAAATTGTAAAAGTAGCGTGTTGATTATCCAAGCTATACATATCCAAAGTTGAGATGAAGGATGAGACCAACTCAAAGCCTTCACTGAGGCTATGGCTTTCACAAAACATAAGTGTAATTGGTTGGTCATACGGAAGTGTAATGTTTTGGTCACATACAGTTAATGTGATTTGGCATTGACAATGGCCTGAGAACAATTAGTGCTGGTTTTGGGACAGTGATTTTCAGATCGAGGGATTCTAAGAGGGCTTATATCTTTTGAATAAGAAACCCGAGGCCTCTCGTTAATGCTACGCACGTAGTATGATCAAAATACAGGGGGCAGCTAGATGTAGAGAGGCAGTGAAGCTATTTGGACTCAAGTCATTGGTCTACAATGCACAGAGCGACAAGCAGCTACACAAATAAAGAAAGCAGACTCATAATAATTTTTGTTTAAGAAAAGAACAATTAACCGCTCATAAGCACCCCCTTGACAAATGTTCTGATCTGAAATTAATTGATAATTTTGGAAGTCTTGCCATAATATCATATCATCAAGACAAGATGTGTTCAGAATACACAGGATACACAGAAGTTGTGAGTAAAATCCATCTTAATATTTCCCACAAAGTGTTCAGAGTGGGCTTTTATGTACATCATGTTCTTTTTTACCTTTTCTTTATCACAATTTGATTAAACGAGATCCCAATGATGAGTAATATTATTACTGTGTATATCCACAAACAAAGATGAAATAATAGTTCAAGAAGAACTCTGTAATCTTAAGATGTGCATTTACTTTAACTCAACGTCTTCTGTACTGACAAGTCAGAAGGCAGAGGATTTCAGAGGATTTCAATTTTGCACAGAAAATAGAAAATAGAGTCCAATGTCTTTTAAATGACTTTGATACAGCAGAGGAGCAGATGACCAAGAGGTGTTTCAAATTTGTCTGCAATGTCTGATAAAATGTATGTCTTTAAGGCTATGAATGTCATTATGTATAAACCCAACAAGGATGGAAAACAAAATGTATTTAGAAGTTCAACGATGGTTTTGCACATCCTATACTCTAGTCTAGACTATATAATCCAACCTCTGTACTCCAGAATATCTATTCATGGGTTTCAGGCATGTGATTTATTTGTTGTCAATGCCATGTTAAGGGCGTCACTATATGTTGCAGCCAATCTTTGTTTTTAGATAGTCGGTGCATAATACGGAAAAGGGATAGGGTTTATATTTAAAGAACACAGTCGTTATGGGTTTTGATCTTTATCTACAGTGGTCGCTGACATCACTTAAAAGCAGCAAAAACTCGCCACTTTTTGCAGACATTTAGATCTTAGCTTCCTCGTCCTCAAGCCCTCTAAGCACGGACTTCATTTTGCAAAGGAGCAAAGGTGTTTTGCTAATTGGGTTTGTGGTTGTGCTAATTGTGTGTAGGGTTTTGCTAATAAAAATCAAAATTGTGTTTATTCAATCATAAAAAACTGTAACACACCTTCATTAATTCATCCACCTGCAGCATATCACCACCACTGCCACAGGTGGCAGCTGAGTGGAGGGGGGGTTCATTCATTTATTTATGATAGTTGCATGCCAAATTGGGTAAGGTTAGGGTTTAGGTTTGTGTCAGGTGTCTATAGTTCAGTGTTAAACCAAACTGGATGTGGAGCTAGTTGAGCTCTACTCATCATGGCACTACCCATCGGCTGCAGCCAGACCCTTCTCCTCCTCTGCCAGATGTCTCGTCGTGTTTGGTCCACATTTTGGTCTACTCCTGCAGATAGACAGGAGTTCAGCTGTTCCAGGAGTGACGCACTTCCATTTGCAAAGAGACAGTGGAGCCAGAACCAATGAGGAGGAGAGAGGGTGGTTCATCTAGCAAGACGGTTCATCCAGGCAGATAGTACCACTGTCAGTGTCAATGAAATCGGTTTTCTAAGATTTGGACTCTTTCATTGGTTTGTCACACAGACTGCTGCGGTGGTGACTGGTACCGCTGCGCTCATGTTTCACATTCACCATGAAAAGCACATGGGTTCAAAGCGGAAAGAGGCAATATAAATGCGCATGCAATATATTCAGATATGATGTCACACCGCCAAATTAGCGGTCAGTTTGGGGAGTGGGTTGGACTCGGAATGGGAGGAGACAATCCCAGTGGGACAGAACAGAAGCGCGCAGCAGCAGAGGGGCGCGTAGAGGGACAGTGGCCAAAGCCATGACTCTCCCTAAACCCAAGACAAACGTGTGTGAGACCAGGGGACAGAGAGGAGCGACTTATTTTGTTTACTCATGTCTTCTTGGAGAAAATGTGTTTTCGGCTGTAAATATGTCTCTACACTGTATAATTTGCCGAAAGAGGACACAGTAGGTGGAAGGTGTCTGGAGTTGTTATGGAGTTTACTATGATGACTGCAAGTTCTTGAAATTTGACACGCGCTCTCACTGAGACTACGTCACGGGGTGGGCGCTCTCACTGAGACTACGTCACGGGGTGGGCGCTCTCACTGAGACTACGTCACGGGGTGGGCGGGGGACACGCGCTCTCACTGAGATTGCTCTTCGCAAGGGTGGGGGCGAATCTCAAACCAAGCCGTTTGCATTTCCGGGTTTGTGAGCGGGGTCCAAGATATGGGTGATATTTTATAACTATTATGTTATGGGTGTTGCACAACACTTATTATTGTCAAATGTACCCTTTCGGTAGAATACGAAACGGGAAAAATAGCATGATATGGGATCTTTAAGACTGGCTTTAACGCTCCATCAGTCTCATTGGTTCTAATTTGGACATTTTAAACTTAAACCAGCAAAATGATATGTAACCATAACAAACTATTCCAACATTGTCCTGTAATACACACATCATTAGCAGGTAATGAGGAAATGTACCGTACTTTTCGGACTTTAAGCTGCTTTTCACAGTTCTGCCTTTTGCCCTTTTGTTTATCCTCCGTCCAGTTCCATTTCAATACGGTCCATCTTTTGCTATTTCTCTTGTTTCCCTGCTCTCCACAGCTGCCTCTATAACCTACATATGCTCCCTTTGTTTATTCAATCTTTGCTAGATTGTTGACTAGTCAAGAGAGACACATTTATATCTGACCTTCTGCCTTTGTATTGGAAATCTGATTCTGAATTACGCCCAGTTTCTAAGTTTGTTCCCTGTGAGATTTCCCATTTTTGGATGATATTTTAGTTGTGTCAAGTATTCACCTGAGTTATTTACTTGCTTTTTTGTTGTCATTTAAAGGCTCCTCTTAATACAGAATGTACTTCACTAATCAACACTTCACTTTCACACATTTCACACATTGATACCTTTTTTTTACAGGGTTGTTTATAGTGGCACATGATCTTAAATTAAATCCATATGTCTTGTATATTTCAAATGGATTCAAGCTGTCACATATTTGAACTAGTTTTAAACACCTCATGAAGACCGGAATGCATGTTGCTGCTTCTCATCACTTTCAGTCTAACACCATCTGGAAACGTCATGGCGCGGGCTGAGTGACAGTGATGACAATTTAAGTACCTACATCTTGTCAATGAGCAAAACAATTATGTCTCATATGCTAATAGTTATAGCCTATTTATATATACAAAATATTTTAAAAGTCCCGTCCCACGAAATCAGTAAAAAATGATATAAAGCAGTATATGTTATTCATCATTTGTGCTTGCATGTTTGAAGCCTACTTGTATCTTTAAGTCACTAGTCACTAAAGCTACAAAAAGAGGGATGATTATTACATGATTTGCTGTTAGGCTTAAAGGACCTATATTTTGCTGTGTTTCCTCTTTCAAAGTCCATCCTAAGGGCATTGTTGATAATAATAAGCATTGTTCAACACCCATAACCTGACAGTAATATCACCCATATCTTGGACTCAGCTCCCCTACCCGGAAATGCAAACGGTTTAACTTGAGATTTGCCCCCACCCTCTCAAAGCGCAATCCACCTCCTCTGACCAACCCATGACGTAATCTCAGTGTGAGCGCGCTTACCCTGCCCACCCCGTGACGTAGCCTAGGGTGACGCTGGCGGGTGTAAACAGAGGTTGAGGCATGCGCCGGTACATAGCGGTACATTGGAAAACACATTTTATCCATTATGGCGGTGCATCGTGCTGAGCTTTGTGTCCTGGATCAGGAATCAGACATGTTAAAAGTGCACAGCAGTCCATTCCCTTCATTGTTCTATACAAGCCTCCCCAGCACTGCCAATGTTTTATTGATGATTTTACTGAGATGCTTTCGGTTGTATGCACAGACTTTGATGGTTTGGTCATTACAAGTGATTTCAATGTTCGTGTTGATAATATTTGTGACAGAAACACAAAAGCTCTTGCTGTCCCTGAAACGTCTTACTCAGCATGAGAGTGGCCCCACCCACAGCAGAGGACACACTCTAGATCTTATAATTACAAAGGGGGGTTAATATTTTAAACGTCAATGTGGACGATGTTGCTCTGTCTGATCATTTCTGTGTCTTCTTTGAGCTGTCTGTTTTTTTGAGCTGATTGTGGGCTCCCACTTGAGGTCCTGAGTGATGGTGGTGCCGAGGATGCGGAAGGAGTCACCTGAAGACATAGCTGTACCTGTCACCTTTATGACATTAAATCAACAGGTAGATCTTTGAGGAAACCCTGACAGAACAACACAACCCCAAATAAAAGTACATAAATAATGCTTAAAGTATCCTGTCTTTTTGCTTTACAATTATATTCCATCTGTTTGCATTGATTAATTACCATTAATTGTTAACATTAATTGTTAATGTTACTAATGCATTTTTGAATTTTAAGAATTACATATTAATTTGGCCAGCCGCTGGAAAGGAAAAAAGAAGTGTGACTTCACTGTATTTAGTTTAATTTGAAACATTTACAACTAAAGCAGTGTTGTAGTGATCAGTAAAGTTTTTTTTTTCCCACAAGCCCTTCTCAGGTCCAAATCTTAACCATAACTCCAAAACCAAACTATGTAAGAACATAAAAATAAAAAAGGTTTCTATCAAACATGGGCACATAGAACCGACCACCGACCACCACTAAAACTGGACTAAACTAGTACCAAACTAAAGCTACAGACAACAGAAGCCAGATAAAATGCTAAGGATTTATCATTAGCATTAGCTAAAATGCTACACACAAAAAACTTTTAATTCACACTAAAACTCAAATGCACATTAAAACACATCTCATTATAGCTAACATTTGATCCCAATAAACATACATTTTAGGACTTACCAGTTGCTGTGTCACTGCTCTCTGAGCTTCTGAGGCTGAACTGTTAAGGTCACGTGACAACTCATGATTCCCGCTCTTCTCACACCTGCAGAATCATCAGGGTCATGTACATTGAAACAATGTTTAATCAATGTTGGCGTTTTAACCCTAAAATAAAATGTTAAAGCAATGTTGATTATTCAAAATGTTTTCAAGTGTTGATGTTTCTTCTGTGTTTCATCGTCGACTTTTCCCTTTCAACCAAAAATAACTGATCTGACCATAAACTTTTAATCATCTTTTTGATAGAACGCCCCAGTAACAGTTTCCAATAAAATTGTTTAAAAGAAACATGGATTTAAAATGTTTAAAATTTGAAGATGAAAACTCTTGGAGGAGATGACAAAAGTATAACAATGTTCACTTTAGTCTATGCCGTGTTTGGCTTCCTGTATGATTTACTACGGGCTCATTATATCATTTTTCACATGTCCTTACGTGGAGTGAGTGTTATATTTTTACTGCAACCTTTTTGGGATCGGGCTCCCATTGGCCCCATGTTGATACATTTTTGTGGTGGCGCTACTGAGCAATTTCAATATTTTTTGACGGGGTCTTCACTCAAAATTAGAGCTCACTGAGTTCTAATTTTTGATAACACTCACTTACATATTTGTCATTGTTTACTACTAAATGTTGCCTTTTTTCAGCCGCTAGATACAATTTTTATTAAAGTTGCTCAAAGGCCCTCACCACCTTGCGACCGTGGGGTACGAGCCACCTTGAGAACACACCTCTAAGCACCCCTGCTTACATCACCCCTCCTCACAAACTGAAACAACTTTTAACATTTTCACGAGAGCACTGTTTGAAATAGAGTTATGTCTCCATTTGCTTTTAGGTTCAGTGTGATGTGGATAATAAGTGTGCCCATTTTAAACTGTTGATGACAAAGTATGTTTTCATGCCGTTCAAAATGCCTGTAAACCAAAACGCATGGAAATCTATGGCAATATTTGTCAGGGAGCCACGGTAACATGCTCGCTGCTAGAGGTTTGCCATCACTAGCTTTTTTTGATTTGAATGGTCATCAGAATGTCTGTGCCAAATTTAATTTGTCTATGTCAAAGTAAATATTTTCTTCCCATTCAAAATATGTGTCAACCAAAACCCATGTATGTCAATGACAATACTTTTCAGGTTGCCATGGTAACAGGCTTTTAGATAGTGGTATGCTGTCAATGACTTTTTTGTTCAGAATGGTAAGAAGAATCTCAAATTGTATTTGTCCACGCCAAAGTACATTTTTGGACTTAATTCAAATGTTCAAGGGGGCGCTGAAGAGCTTTTATAAAATATCACTTTATATATTGTACATCATTGTGTTCAGCTAATCATTTTACACAAAACTTATATATTAATGCCAGAAAATAGAACATCTCATGTCAGAGATATGCACGTTTTAACACGTTTTTGAGACATATTCTGTTAAAGCCTTTGAGTAAACAAGCCTCTTTTGTCTCCCCACTTCTACTTGAGTCACATCAGTGAGTTAGCAGTTTCTCTCCTTGTGGCATCTGGTGTTCTCTGCAGTCCAAGCCACGCTGGCACACCAAATAGGCCCACAATTGCACCATATTGGCTCCTCTCGAATGCTCCTATACAGACAGGAAGAGCATATAGTACTATCAGAGTACCTTTACCCTTGCTGAAGTGTTATCATGTTTTTTGTGATTACGGCTGATGAATTAGATAAGATTAGTGCATATATTATTCCTTTGCTGCTTATAATTTGAACTCATATATGCATCAATCCTCTTGGTGCAAAGCAGTTACATCGTACTGCAGTAGTGCATTTCCTGTGGACCTTTAAGTTAAATAGAAAGATTTGCTCAACTAATTAGTGATTCAAACAACCATGTCCACATTTTTCAGTATCTCCAGAAACAGCCAGATGGTGGAGATCTGAGCTGACGGGTGAGAAATGTGTTCGTACACGAGAATGACTCAGACAAGGACACAGTGGAGAGAACAAGCAAAAGAATAACCTTGTTGGAAAGTTTGAATAAGATTGTTGTTTTCTGTACCGAATTAAAATTTTAAGGCAAACTTTCTGTAATGACTCACTTTTTTCACATTCATCATGATTTTTTACTAGTCAAGGTACTGTAGTGTTATTCATGTCCTTGCACATATGAAGGGTACATGCCACACAGCACAACAGCGTGGATATGTTTAATGTGAATGTTTTAATAGTTATGTGGTGCAACATGGGGCCTTCATTAGGCAATTAACAATTCTCAAATCAAATGTTTTAGTTCAATCATTTAAAACAAAATTATTCTTAGTTAATCTGAAGGATTGTGAGGATGTAAATGTGTCATTGACCCCTTTTCTGGAAATGAATGAACACTTTACTGATTGTGGTTTATGAAGACTTATTGACCAAATTATTAAACCGATAACTATGAATATGGAATATGCAAATGAGTCATTACAGATGGAAACACAAGATGCAGTTGTTCCAGATCTATCCAGGTGTTTGTTAGAATTAAAGTTGATTCTAAGGTTATCTTATCAGCCAAACTGTGAAATATGAGCATTTATATGACTAGGAGCAGAAGCTGTGTGATTCAGTCGAGATGGGTCTGTATGTCCTTATTGATGGAGCTGACAGGGTTCAGCTCGACAGGGGCCACGCTGGGGATGACAAGGGCCACTCACTCTGGAGCTCAGGCTGAAGAAGCGCTAGATGAAGTCCACTTGATCTGCATTTTCCTTGGCTCCAAGGCTTTCCTCCGATGACAAAAAGGCTGTTGCACTGATCTACAGAGGAGGCCAATTTGAAGAACGTCCTTGATCTGAATGTTGTTGTAGTCCTCTAATCCTTTTCAGGTTTGTGTAATGCAGTTTAAAGCCAAAATTATGTCCAAAGACGGGCAAATAATTACTTATCGGGAGAGGGTTAAATTAGCGTTCTTGGGTATGTCTTTGTTCCCTATCCTGGCCAAGCTAGGAGGCTCTCAGAATATTTCTCTCCTCCCGGGTCATGAGTCCTTCCTCTTGGACCTTTTGGATGGAACTGGTTTGCTCTTCCTGTCTCTGACCCTCACTGACTGATCCTAGTCAGTCAGTTCAAACAATGTTCAAACAATCAGCACACATGTTGAGTCAGGAGGACTGGTCAGAGGGAAGTAGATAATACAATTGTCTATTATGTAGAACATTATAGGCGGTATTACTAAATTGCACAGATTAAACATTCTCCATTTACAAATCAATGCAATCGATATTGACAATATTTACATTTTACACAGTAAATTCTCCTAATGCCTTGTGCTAACCTCAAAGACGTTTTCATGTTGTGGAGGGAGGGGCGAGGCTTTCTACTACAGACTCCTGTTGGTCATCCAGACCCAAAGATAGCACGAAAGCTGTTAAAACAGCATAGTCTTTTAGCTGAGTTTTAGGCTTTTATCTTAGGAGAGAAAATGGTGAACTGGAGTTCATTTGACTCCAGTTTTACATTGAAAGCAATCATTGTAGGAAAGGTTTATTTCAACTTTCAATTCACAAAGCCTCTGTGGCAGGGACATCATAGAAAAAAACCCGGGGGGGATGATGCTATATTGTAATGAATGATGAGGTAATCTGCAGGTCGCCACAATGAACCCAAGTTATATTTGGTTTCATTAATTCTTGAACATTTATATGGAGCATTATTTATTTTTTTGCACCATGCATTCTCCAACACATGGCAGCATAATGCAATATGGACTGGCGTGGTGTGTATCTAACCTACATACTTGGAACTACATATTTATTTTTGGGCAAGTAAGTGTATAATTGAGCTGCTATTGTTTGCCATTCCCAGGAAGAGGCTTGTTCCTAATTTCAGAGTCAGTTTTCTTCTTTTGAATCACTCCATCTGACGAGTAATATGTTCCAAATCTGGATTATAAAGCATTATAAAACAATTATAAAACGAAATACAATTAAACTAAAACAGGACCTGCAATGTCTAAATCTTAATGTCTCCAAAAGTAATTCAGAAATGAAAAAATACATATTCTGACAATTGAGACATTATAGACAGCTACACAAACAGGAAAATACCAGAATTACACAATTATAATTTGCAATATACAATTTGCTGCACTGTTGAAAAGGCCTCGGTTTTGACCACTGAAGTTCACCACTAATAGAGCTCATAGCAATCACAGGTTATTCCATTGTGTCCCGGCAAGGCAGGGGCTCTTTGAAGGAAGCAATTACAGTGTTCACCAATGCCAAGGCTCCGACTTATTTCTCTTCAGAGAGTGTGCGCACTTGCTTTTGTTCTATTTACCATCTTTCTTTTTCACATGTTGTTTTGGGGCTCTAGTTGCGACTGCTGTGGCTCTCTGTACAAAGACAATTACAGTAATGGCAAGGGATAAATAGATAAACAAGACACCGCATGCAATGTGGGTCCATGAGGCTTCTTGATCATGTGTAAAACTCAGCCTGTATCATAACTAATGACTGGCTAAGGGCTTGTGTTTATGCAGCAGAATGGCATAATTCATGATATGGTCAGTCGCCTCATCAAACATACCATTAGGATTTACTTCTAATTCAGATGTATTTTATAATGTGAACATGTTTCAATAAATGTATGCAAGGTGGGATGTATTCAAAGCATGTACAGAAACTAGCTGGAAGCAAGGTGCTAGAATATGCAATGGGTGACTAATGAGGACGTGTTTTACCGCTGTAGCCTCAAATCGTGCCCATTGCTTATTTGTGCCGGGATGCACTCGTCTAATCTAGCGACCCATGTCTTACCCTTGAATACAATTGTAAGTTTTCCTAAGGTGGGTGTGGTTAATAATATGTTGACAATTCTTTGTGATAAAAGATTGGTAATTCCCATCTTGGAAATGCAGTCTTGAAGAATATGTTAATTTGATCGCCGGGAGAGTTGTGTGGAATATTTTAATTTGATCAAATCAGAAAATTATTCATATCTAATAAAGGTATGAACAAGTCAGTGAGATATGTATGCATATGTTATAAACTAAGGAATGCTTAGAAAACATGCTTTACAACTACTATGTACTTTTCTGGCTCATGTATTGCTATAGGGACAGTTGTGTTCTGAAGAAGAGGCATATTTGCATCGAAAGAGTTTAGATTAAGCCACAAAGTTTTAGACATTTGACTTCAAAACTCAACATATAAATGCTTTTGATAAGATTCACATATTGATTTGATGCCCTTGCAACTGTAGATATATCCAGGCTTGTTGCATACAGGTTGCCATGGAACCAGAATACACACAATTATTTACGAGGAGTGAATCTGAGCACCACGCCCCCCATCGAGCTTCCAATCAAATCATACCAAGTAATCAGGTATGTTTATTTCTGTGACGCATGTGAAACGGACAAATCAATTCGTCATCAATTTAGAACAAACTCAAACTTTTCACACCTCAGATCGACAGAGTTTTGTGCCTCGCTCATTGATTCTGCAGAAATCCTCAATGTTTTTCAGTCTCCTGTGATGTCTTTTGCCTTTCTTTTTCCTTTGTAGGCAGCATGTTTTGATACAGTTAGACCATACATGACTCTGATTGTCTAACCCACCTGTCAATCACTCCCATCTGAATATGCAGAGTTTACAGAGTGACCAGACTTATATTGATTTGTATAAAAATGCTTTTAACGTATTGTTTGTCAAATCAAAGACATATTTTGACTTTCATGAGAATATACTAAGTAGTCCTTGTAATAATTTTGTATACTGATATAACAAGTAGATAGTCACAGACCCCACACCGTTAATCAATTTCTCATCTTATTACACTGAAACATGAATGCAGTCAAAGCCAAGACTCTGCACCACAATCAATCATCTGCGCTCTTTCCACATACACACAAACACCCACATGCTGTCACATTTTTACAAGCACTATGTTGAATCAAGAGTAAGCTTCAGAGGGCCACAAACTTGCTATCAGGTAGCAGTGATTGTTTGTGTATATAATATCTTAATATTATGTTAATGGAGATATTATATTATAATATCGCCGAAACTACCGTGATCTTTGGTTTGCTAATGTGGTGCTGATATTTTTCTTCATTATTTTTGAGCGAATGTGCAGTCATTTGCAATAGCTTCAGTCATTGCACTGTATCTATTTTTTAAATGTATTTATTTTAATTTTTTTTTTTACCTCACCAGTCATGATATTGAATTGTTTTATTTTCTTGTTCTTTACTATATGTAGTAATTCAACATATAGCAATAATCCACTTAAATATCATCAGAGTTATGGACTTGATCAATCACTTTATCCATGTGTGTCCAGATTTCCCCCCGTAGTTAAGGCTCTAATCGTGCCTGAGTGCCATTGTCGCTCTCATCAGTGATGTGTAAGCCCTTGTCCGACCCCAAGGACGAGTGCACTCAATACATGTCCCTGTCCAGACGCGCTAAGCTGGAGCCACAATCCCTTAAACCCTGAACTCTGACACTCTTCAATACATGAAGCGTCTTCCTCTGGGACATTCAGTTGCAATGTTTTGCACAAAACGTGTGCCAACGCTGCTGTTCGTATATTAGACTACGACAATGCAGATTCATATACTTAATTAAAACATTTTGCACAATTGTGGAGTAAGTAAAGAATTAGAATGTTTGCACTTAGACACACTTGACAATCTGTAACATTGATGTAAAGCATGTAGGTTGTTATTTGCACAGATAGACACAGTTAGCATAAGCCACGTTAGTTTCGCTGTATAAGTTCTCTTTTGGCAGCTGATTTTAGGGCTGTGCTGATTAATCCTTAATATCTATATACCATTATCAAAATGACTATGGGTGTTAAATCGATACTTGAGTTTTCAGACTGATCTTTTTTGTTTTAGTTTGTTTAGTTTAGTATTATAGTGGATAAAACACCATTACACCATCCATTATTCTCCATGTTTGGTGTGTGGCGCTTTGGCAGTGGAGATTAATGGAGATGGCAAGCTAGACGGACAGAAGCAATGCTGCTCATCTCTGACCACCACCACCACCAATCATACAAACATACAAGAGCAAGGTTAGTGTCTTCATAAAAGGATAGAAGAACGAGACGCTGGAATTAAACCACCGACGAACGACTGAGCCACTGCCTCCCAACACTAACTTATAGAGCAACGTTATTACGTGTTCCAACTTAAGGAAATAGATGAAAGAGTAAATTGAATCTGTCTTTCATCTAGGAGTGCTAAATATCCTCAACCTGTTTGTGAGAACCTTATGTTTACTGTGGCTGCAGACAATGTACTCGCGGAGGTGAACTGAGGCAACAGATTTATTTCATTTTTTTCAAATTGAAAATATAATACAAAACTCCTGTAGAGACTAAAACATTTCAAGGCAATATCATAACATGGCGTGAGATGATATAACATAAATACAAAGCAGCCCAAAAAAAAAATAATATAAATATATACAAAAAGAAAAATAGAAATCACGTGACAAGGTTTAAGGTTTAAAGACAATTAAAAACTTAAGGCTTAAGAAATAAAATATACCCATAATGTTTAGAATGTTTACCAATTTAAAGGTCTCTTTTGGTATATTTGTATTAACTGTGAGAATCTGTTTAAGATTACACATTTTTTGAGGCAGATGAAATCTCTGCAGTGAAGGCTTAGAAAAGACAGTCCTTTTGTAGCCTAGATCTATAGTCTTCACTAAGAGCTGTACTGGCCGAAACGTAAAAAGTACATCCTGTTTGGTTTGAGGTGTATTATTAGCACTTTTATGATGATGTCCTGTCTACATTTTTGAGTTCATTTCTTGGCTTTGAGCTGAGAAAAAATATCCAGAAAAAGTAAATTGAAAAGCTATTCTTTGTCAAGAACACACATTTCACTCTTTAATTGCTATCAAAAATGCTAATGCATAAAATACATTTCCTTTTATACTCTAAAAGTTACATTTAAACACGTACTTTAGTATTTTTCTATGCAATAAGTTAACTTACTTTACTTAAGTAACATCACATATTGCTGCCCCCTACTAAAATTGAACTGTTAATATCAATACAATTTTGTTCCAACTCATCTTCACTACTTTTCTGATGAAAGTTGAGCACTAATATTATAAATAAAGCCTGTCAGAGCCCTCAATTATTCATTGAAATATAGTACAATGGCAGTTGTCATGGAATTGGGAAATCGAGACCAGACTGAGAACATGTTGCGTCAACTCATTTGGTTGTGACACTGAGCACGTCTGGCATGAAAAATACCAATCAACACCAAAATACTAATTTTGATGTGGCCAAATGTGAAGTAAGCTTCCAGTTTGTCATTTTTATTTGCTCAACCCATGGTGTGTACGTTATATTTGTGTATAGATTTTGACTTATGGTTTTCCAAATATAGAGGGAAGTAAACTCCTATGTGGTATTTATGACCACATCCCCAAAGCTCTCTTCATGCTCCACCAAACAGGTATTGATCTTCAGGAGCAAGTTCACTTTTAGCCACAGAAATAGGTTTGAGTTCACTGAGTCGTTGTCTCAGTGTGATACTTTAAGCCTCACTATCTGACACCTTATCATTTAATACCTTTTGTGTTTCCCTCCAAATAAAAGTCTATCTTTCATCTCTCACGTGGATTAAAATTCCATTAATATCTCAATCCCGTTATCACAGCTTTCTGAGGCATGTGAGGCCTGACGCGTTCACGTGATGAGTATAATTATCTATATAATTTATTTTAACATTACACCATAAAACATGTCTGGTTTCATACCATACTGTGTCGCATATACAATACGATCTCCAAGCAAAAAGGATAAAGACTTTATTTGGGCCAAAACAAAATCCAGTTGCTGTTCATTTTCATCACCACATAGATTGGATGCACACAATCTAATCTTTTGATGTGGACAGATGAGGACTGAAGAAGATGAATACACTTTTGTAAAATAAATAGAACAAGGAAGGACTTAAGAATCCATAAGTAATTTAGCAGATTGGTTGATTGCCCACAGTCAATCCCAAAGGAAATGAAAACATAAAATCTGGACATTTCATTCAAGCATGTGAGGAGAAATCAATGCGACGTGCCCATTTATAACTAAGACGTGTACGCTTTGAAAGACCGCGGCGCAGCGACTAGACATGGGGGACCTCACACTTCTGGATCGGTGTATGGTGGAGTGCATGTTAGCGGGTGCTGGCAAGTAATCACCAACAACACGACCACACAGGGCCAGGCTTCTGAAACAGTCGATACCTGTCAGCAGTGTGCATTGGGCTGGGCTGGAGTTCAGGCCCAGACCCCTGCAGCAGACCTGTCAGTTTGCCTCGGGCGTCGCATCATTAGCACAGCCCCCTGTCAGAATTCACCCAGAGCTCACCAAGCTCTTTTCTCTTTGCTATTTCACAAAGACTGCTAAATGAACTGTATGTACAAGCTCAAGTTGCTGTCAATACTAGTAAAAGTTGGACTGAAATATGTTTTATGTACAAACAGAAGAAAAAAAGGAAAGAAGTCAGATATGCTTGTTGACAAACTGGTTGGAACATTGTATTCTTAGTATGTGCATTCAAGTTTCAAACACACGCTCATACATTTAAGTGGGGAACCTGATTTTTAAGCCGTAAAAGGAGGAAGCATGTATTCTATCAAACTGTTTTCTAGCTCTCACAAACCCTTTGGCACATTGTTAAAATAATTATGAATTAATTTCCGAAGACGTGCACAGCTTTTTTTCAGAACGATAAAGTGAAACTGGGCCGTGCCGCTAAAGTGCAGTCAATCAGTGCTGTTATGGCTCTTCAGGGTTTTGTAACTGCTACAACACTTCATTATTAGATGCAGCTAGCATACAGTGGTCTATTTTTTTAATTTTATTTTGTACAAAGTGCTCCTCCTCTCCTTGAACCGACACCTTGACGTGGTGGAGGGGTTTGAGTGCCCGAATGATCCCGGGAGCTATGTTGTCGGGGGCTTCATGCCCCTGGTAGGGTCTCCCAAGGCAAACAGGTCCTAGGTGACGGGTCAGACAACGATCGGTTCAAAAGCCTCTTATGACGACGACACGAACAAGGCCGTTTACGTCGCCCGGATCGGCGTCACCGGGGCCCCATCCTGGAGCCAGGCCTGGGATGGGTGCTCCATGGCGAGCGCCTGGTGGCCGGGTCTCACCCCACGGGGCCCGGCCGGGCACAGCCCGAAAGAGCGACGTGGGGCCGCCCTCCCGTGGGCCCACCACCCGCAGGAGGATCCATAAGGGGCCGGTGCAGAGAGATCTGGGCGGCAGTCGACGGCAGGGGCCTCGGCGACCAGATCTCCAGACACAGAGACTAACTCTGGGGACATGGAATGTCACCTCGCTGGGGGGGGGGAAGAGCCTGAGCTTGTGCGGGAGGTTGAGCAATACCGACTAGATATAGTCGGCCTCACCTCCACGCACAGTTTGGGCACTGGAACCCATCTCCTCGAGAGGGGCTGGTCGCTCCACTTCTCTGGTGTTGCCCGCGGGGAGAGGCAGCGGGCTGGTGTGGCCTACGGGCCGAACAGCCGTGCAGAGTACCCGGCCTTCTTGGAGTCCTTGGGAGGAGTACTGGACAGTGCACCGACCGGGGACTCCGTTGTTCTACTGGGGGACTTCAACGCCCACGTGGGCAATGACAGTGACACCTGGAGAGGGGTGATCTGGAAGAACGGCTTCCCCGATCTGAAGCCGAGCGGTGTTCAGTTATTGGACTTCTGTGCTAGCCACGGATTGTCCATAACGAACACCATGTTCAAGCACAAGGGTGTTCATCAGTGAACGTGGCACCAGGACACCCTAGGCCGGAGGTCAATGATCGACTTTGTTGTCGTGTCATCAGACCTCCGGCCGCGTGTCTTGGACACTCGGGTGAAGAGAGGGGCAGAGTTGTCAACCGATCACCACCTGGTGGTGAGTTGGATCCGCTGGCGGAGGAGGAAGCCGGACAGACTTGGCAGACCCAAGCGCATTGTGAGGGTCTGTTGGGAACGTCTAGTGGAGCCCTCTGTCAGTAGGGTATTCAACTCGCACCTCCGGGAGAGCTTCTCCCATGTCCCGGGGGAGGCTGGGGACATTGAGTCCGAGTGGACCATGTTCTCCGCCTCCATTGTTGATGCGGCTGCTCGGAGCTGTGGTCGCAAGGTCTCCGGTGCCTGTCGTGGCGGCAACCCCCGAACCCGGTGGTGGACACCGGAAGTAAGGGATGCCGTCAGACTGAAGAAGGAGGCCTATCAGGCCACTCTGGCTTGTTGGTCTCCGGAGGTCATCGACGGTTATCGGCAGGCCAAGCGAGCCGCGGCTCGTGCTGTCGCAGAGGCAAAAACCCGGGCCTGGGAGGAGTTCGGGGAGGCCATGGAGGAGGACTATCGGTCGGCACCAAAGAAATTCTGGCAAACCGTCCGGCGCCTCAGGAGGGGGAAGCAGTGTCTCACCAACACCGTTTACGGTGCGGGTGGAGGCCTGCTGACCTCGACTGGGGATGTCGTCGGACGGTGGAAGGAATACTTTGAGGATCTCCTTAATCCCTCAGTGACGTCTTCCGAAGAGGAAGTAGAGACCGGGGACTCGGAGGCTGGCTCATCCATCACCCAAGCTGAAGTCACTGAGGTTGTTCGCAAACTCCTCGGTGGCAGGGCTCCGGGGGTGGATGAGATCCGCCCTGAGTACCTAAAGTATCTGGATGTTGTAGGACTGTCTTGGTTGACACGTCTCTGCAACATCGCGTGGCGTTCGGGGACCGTGCCTCTGGACTGGCAGACTGGGGTGGTGGTCTCTCTGTTCAAGAAGGGGGACCGGAGGGTGTGTTCCAACTACAGAGGGATCACACTCCTCAGCCTCCCAGGTAAGGTCTATTCCAAGGTACTGGAGAGGAGAATCCGACCGATAGTCGAACCTCGGATTCAGGAGGAGCAGAGTGGTTTTCGTCCCGGTCGTGGAACACTGGACCAGCTCTATACCCTCCATCGGGTGCTCGAGGGTTCATGGGAGTTTGCCCAACCAGTCCACATGTGCTTTGTGGATCTGGAGAAGGCTTTTGACCGTGTCCCTCGGGGTGTCCTTTGGGGGGTGTTCCGGGAGTACGGGGTCCGGGGCCCTTTGCTCAGGGCTGTCCGGTCCCTGTATGACCGGAGCAGGAGCTGTGTTCGCATTGCCGGCAGTAAGTCAGACCTGTTCCCAGTGCATGTTGGACTCCGCCAGGGCTGCCCTTTGTCACCGGTTCTGTTCATAATTTTTATGGACAGAATTTCTAGGCGCAGTCGGGGGTCGGAGGGTGTCCGGTTTGGGGACCACAGGATCTCATCTCTGCTGTTTGCAGACGATGTTGTCCTGATGGCTCCATCAAACCCGGACCTGCAACATGCACTGGGACGGTTTGCAGCCGAGTGTGAAGCGGCTGGGATGAGAATCAGCACCTCCAAATCCGAGGCCATGGTTCTCGCCCGGAAAAAGGTGGCTTGCCCTCTCCAGGTGGGTGGGGTGTCCTTGCCCCAAGTGGAGGAGTTCAAGTATCTCGGGGTCTTGTTCACGAGTGAGGGAAGGATGGAGCGTGAGATTGACAGGCGGATCGGTGCAGCGGCTGCAGTGATGCAGTCGCTGCATCGGACCGTTGTGGTAAAGAGGGAGCTGAGCCGAAAGGCAAAGCTCTCAATTTACCGGTCGGTCTACGTTCCTACTCTCACCTATGGTCATGAGCTTTGGGTAGTGACCGAAAGAACAAGATCGCGGATACAAGCGGTCGAAATGAGTTTCCTCCGCCGTGTGGCTGGGCGCTCCCTTAGAGATAAGGTGAGGAGCTCGGCCACACGGGGGGAGCTCGGAGTAGAGCCGCTGCTCCTCCACGTCGAGAGGAGCCAGCTGAGGTGGCTCGGGCATCTGTTTCGGATGCCTCCTGGGCTTCTCCCTCGGGAGGTGTTTCAGGCATGTCCCACCGGGAAGAGGCCCCGGGGAAGACCCAAGACACGCTGGAGAGACTATGTCTCTCGGCTGGCCTGGGAACGCCTCGGGATCCCCCCGGAGGAGTTAGAGGAAGTGTCTGGGGAGAAGGAAGTCTGGGAGTCCCTGCTCAGACTGCTGCCCCCGCGACCCGGCCCCGGATAAAGCGGCAGAAGATGGATGGATGGATGGATGGATGGACAAAGTGCTCCTTTGACAGTATACTGTCAATTTATTTTACTAATTCATAAGAAAAAAGTCAGGTATCCCTGCTTCAAGTTTGATTAATTATCCTGTTTGAAATGAGAGGGCAAACATGTTGTACCTCTATGGACCATGGTCATAATGATGCGTTATTACAATATTGTAGCTGTACAGATATTGGCTTGAACTTCTTTCAAAAACATACTATTAAAATTAAAATGCCTTATTTTGTCTTGCCACATATATTGACGGCTGCATTTTACAACTTTCCCTGGCGCACATCCAGCCTAATCACTGGAGGCTGCATTAATTAGAGGCATATTATTAATGAGGGCACTGATTAGACGTCACGATTGATATGACCAAACTTGAAGAGCTATGGAAAAAGCACACCATTGATACTGAAGGTGAGTCACAGGAACCAAGAATAGAGACATATAGATCAGAATGTGTGGTAGCTCTCTGCACGTGTTCATTTTTGACCTTGATGTATGTTCGGTTTGAAGCCCCGGCAACAAATGTGTCCTCAAGGGAGACTGCCGGCCCTTTCTCTGTCTTTAAGGAGAGACACGATGTATGGCCCCTGTCACTGACGTCAGATTCAAAGCTTGTTAGACCGTGTTTATGGAAGACAGGACTTACCCGTTCAATGCGGTTCAGCTGTGAGCCTAAAGCAAGTGAGATGTAGCGAAATAAGATCAAAATGAAATACACATTTTGAGAAAATACAATTGGTGGAACTTGCACTAAATAAACATAATCACTGAATGAATTAGTATTAGAATCTAAAAGACAATTATTCATTTTATTTTTTTTAATCACAAGGAAGACAATAAAAACAGGTTGGTGGATTGGTGAATTGGTTGCCATTTATTTATTTAATTGCATTTGTAGATGACTTTAATCTGCGGACCATTACAGCTTCTGAATTCTTATGCTGCGGTGCCATTTTGTGTCATGGATGCACTGAACATGCACAAGACTTGTCTGACTATTAAAAGGTTTAAATATAGAGGGCAAATGACTGTGTGATTCACAATATTAATCAGAGCTGGCAAAACGAAATTATTTGACTAAAGTTACAGTTGTGATTAATATTCAAACAGTGACTCACCAAAATATGCAGATGACGTGCACAGCAACAAAGCGCTTATTGAGTAATATTGCAGTGCTTTAAGTGGACAAAAGGAAGTGACGGTACCTACAATTTATCTTGTCAAATATAATGCACTGAATAACAAAACAACGATGTCACAATGTCAATTAATTAATGCAAGGGGTGACCAAAAAGGGCCACATATTGAAACATGCACAAAACAGGGCCATGGACAAGAACATAATAAAGTGAATTATTAAAAAATGACGTTTGACTCGGCTTGGAACATTCATTTTAGGTCTGAATCCCAACAGTGTTTCTTAATTGGGTTATAAATAAGGTTATACTAATAGCATTTTCAGAACTTGCCATAAAATAATACTTAAAACATATACTTAAAACATATATTAAAGGTCAAAATAGGCACACATTTTTTTAATTGAATCTATAAGTGATTAAATATTGGGGGCTCACCCACTGTTTGATTAGCCACTTTCCTAAACAATGACATAAAAGCCCTGCAGAGGATGTTCTGACTGCACAAAGAAGAGGTGACACTCAAAAACATCTTAATATGTATTAAGTGATTTATAAAGTACTGTATGTGTAGTATTTGAATTAACAAATGTCTCCATGTAGTTTGTGCTCTCTAAACTTCCAAAAGAAATCAAAAGTGGAGGGCGATAAATCTTCTATGTCCCTTTCTCAACTGGGTCCAGTTAACAAGCACCTGGCACCAAACAAATCCATAATCTTGCCTCTGTGACTGCTCCCCAAATGATAAACAAATCACCGCCTCGAGTGTTTTAGAGTGTTGGCCTTCAACTGAATTGTCCTGGCAGTCCCCCATGAGTCCTGTCCTATTCCTTATGGTACTTGTCATTATAAAGATATTATACTTGTCATTGGTACAAATCATTTCAAGCCATATTGTGTCAAAAAGACCATTCATTTTGATACGATAAGCTACATGATACTGACATAGCCATTTAAGTGCCAAATAAATGTATTTTATTTTTATCATTTTGATGGCAAGAACAAATCTGATTATGCCTTTAGTTAAAGCAGGCCACCAAATCATTCTTATTTCATATTTTCTCATGCAGCAGATGACAGAAGTTGTCCCTCTTGTGTGTCACACTGTTTTGACTCGAAGGCACTCTGACTCATTATCTGTGCAATTACGCAACTTAATTATAAATGCTACTGGCTTGTCCCAAATCCTTGCTGTCCATCTGCCAGCAACTCTAGAGTTTCGTTCATCATTGTTGCAAGTGTCTTTCTACGGTTGTAAAAACAATATGAAATTGTAAAGAAAGAAAGTTGGTGCAAAGGATTTCATCACTATTAATATTTACATGCCCAGTGTTCTATTTAATAAATAATGGGACGTGTGTATATATAATCTGGTATTGCTGACACAAACTGTCTAAAACAGGGATTTTTCAATTATAATACATGTTTTTCTTTGTTTAATACCGACTAAAATGGTGTCCTTTAAAAACCATGCAACACAATCAAAAATAGAACACACAATTCCCATATTGTACCTAAAGATGTAAAGTATGAGTTCTGATCGGATTCTTGGTCTTATTTTGATTTCACCACTGCGTTGTCTCCATTTCCACGACACTGTAATCTTCACCGTGTGCTTGTTATGTGCCTTAAACTGACTGCTACACAGAGGCATTTGCACATATGCTTAATAATTTGAGTACCACTGGGATGCGTGCTACAATAACAGTGGCGCGTACATAGCGAAGGGGTGGGGAATTGATTCACTTTAATTGGCGTGGTTCTTATTTACATTGAGCAGAGCGTGTCGTTTTGGTGAGTGCAGCCGCCCCCTATAGCGCTACAGGAGAAATGAAACCATGATAAATGACTGGCTAGCTCATTTATGCAAACACACACACACACACACACTCATACACACACTCATACATAAAAGACAAGCTGGTACATAAGCGCAAACACCGACAGTCTGTTCTGAGACAGGTCTGCGGAGTCCAAGTCCGGGTTAGTAATCAGCAGTCCCCACCAGTTCGCACCCATCAGAATACCGCGCCACAGCATCGCTCAATCTATTTACTTTAAAGCGGGAGGATTTATGTGGGATCTGCTACTACTACTACTACTACTGCTGTGTTATGTTACTTAATCCAGCGCAACAGACAACATATCAGTGTCATGAGGCGGGGGATGAGCTAATCACAAGATAGGGAGCGCAACAGTTGTTTATTTTCCCGAGTAACAGCTGGTGGCCCCACACTGTAGTCAAGTGTTCCGGAGATGTAGTGGACAATAGAAGGGAACACGATCACAGAGTATAGATACAGGGTCAGAACATGGTGACAAGTATGTATTAAAAGGAATATGGAGCATGTTGTAATGGCCTACACTCAAGAGGCAAGCAAAATGATTGATGAACTCTTATGTTACAACCATTAGGCTTTGTGGCTAGATCTCTATCTGCCTTGATGTAACACCTTCTTCCTTTGTTCCTGTATTGTCCCATCAAATAAAGACAAATGGTCTGGAAAGTGGAAACTACTAAGCACAAAAAAAAGGTAAATAGTAATTATTTGTTTGTATTTTAAATGTGCAAATGTACTTTTTGGAGCATGCAATGTTGCCCACTTTCATCAGGTTTACATTGAAGTTTCGGAAAACTTAGTCACAGTGATTTATAATAGTTCTGCTAAAATGTATGATTTTCATATCAATTGAGTAACTGCGAGAATCTGAAGGTGGCCTGTGAACATCCTACTGGTGCAAGACTTTTCAGAACACAACAGCTGAAAGAGTGAAGGTTTGTACCCCACAAATGTGAGTGTGTTTTGGTGCAGCAGTCTGTGCAAGTGCCATGTGTTTACCCAGTGTTAGAAGTGAGAACCTTGGCCAGGCTTGCATACTCCAGACATGCTCTTCCGCCCACACAGTTCTGCTGCTGAGGAGATCTGCAAGAAACCATCCAACCACCCACCCAACAGCCTTCTAACAACTCCTGTGTGTCTTCATGTGTGCCGCTCACGGAGATGCTGCTATGATGAGGTTATTAGCTGTGAAAGTTTTGTGCCCTCACGCTCTGATCTAGTAGACAAACTTCCAACTTGGATTCCACGCTTTGGATGAAGCATATTTTTTATCATTAAGTTAAAAAAGTTAAAGCATGCCACAAGCACATGTTTTTGGAAATGAGACGTATTGCACTGTGGCTTGAGCGCCTACAAAGCTTTACCTCTTTTTAAATGAATTCTAGATATGTAAACCCAACCCATGGGCTGCAATACGCTTTTTTAATATGTTTATTTGTTATTTCATCTGAACTGACCCTTTTTTTCCCACTTGCAAATCTGACCTTGAAAAAAAGATGAATAAAGCCGCTCTGTACCCCGAGTTGGATGCCTGTACATTTGAAGGCAGAGCGTCCGAGGCATCCAGCGCTCGAATGTCCCTAACGCACCACTGCCGATGCTCAAAACACAGGATTCGTGCTC
Source organism: Eucyclogobius newberryi (assembly GCF_026437365.1). NCBI lineage: Eukaryota > Metazoa > Chordata > Actinopteri > Gobiiformes > Gobiidae > Eucyclogobius > Eucyclogobius newberryi. The sequence continues at coordinate 44,032,648 of NW_027315834.1, read as the reverse complement.
CAAAAACGCTCAAAACGCGCCGCAAAAAACGCTGGACGCCCAAGACGCGTGTCCACATAGACTTTGAATGTAAACTGGTCCTGGTTCGGTCCTGGTTCGGTCCTGGTTCAGTCCTGGTTCAGTCCTGGTTTAGTTCTGGTTTAGTCCTGGTTCAGTCCTGGTTCAGTCCTGGTTCAGTCCTGGTTTAGTTCTGGTTTAGTTCTGATTTAGTCCTGGTTCAGTCCTGGTTCGGTCCTGGTTCGGTCCTGGTTCAGTCCTGGTTCAGTCCTGGTATAGTCCTGGTTCAGTCCTGGTTTGGTCCTGGTTCAGTCCTGGTTTAGTTCTGGTTTAGTTCTGGTTTAGTCCTGGTTCAGTCCTGGTTCGGTCCTGGTTCAGTCCTGGTTCAGTCCTGGTTTGGTCCTGGTTCAGTCCTGGTTCAGTTCTGGTTTAGTTCTGGTTTAGTCCTGGTTCGGTCCTGGTTCGGTCCTGGTTCGGTCCTGGTTCAGTCCTGGTTCAGTCCTGGTATAGTCCTGGTTCAGTCCTGGTTTGGTCCTGGTTCGGTCCTGGTTCGGTCCTGGTTCAGTCCTGGTTCAGTCCTGGTTCAGTCCTGGTATAGTCCTGGTTCAGTCCTGGTATAGTCCTGGTTCAGTCCTGGTTTGGTCCTGGTTCGGTCCTGGTTCGGTCCTGGTTCAGTCCTGGTTCAGTCCTGGTTCAGTCCTGGTATAGTCCTGGTCTAGTCAAGGATTAGTTAGTCCGAGTTCAATCCCGATTTTCATGTATTCTGTGTGCAAGTATAAACACACCCTAATTCACCCAAAGGTTAAACAATATTCTAGCTTTAGTACTAATGCAATTTGGGTTTGTTGTGTATGTTCCCCCAAAGGGAAGGATATAGTGAAGCTGTTTAACATAGTCACAAATAGCATGTGAAGTTTTATTATTTTTGTGGACATTTTGACATCTCAAAACAGAGAAATGTGATTCAAATGTGAACCTAATTGAATCATAACAGCATTGTTTTTTTCCTAATCCAAACACTTTTTTTAATTTCTTGGAATACAAACAATATTTACCCCGTTGATTCCCCAGAACCAACAGTCTGCACATGAAGTGTTGAATGTAGACTGCTAATAAAAAAAATGCACCCTCCAAGGACTTTACAGGAGTGAGCAGGTTTGTCGTAGATGGATGTTATCCCTTAGCAAACAAATCAATAAAACTCATTTATTTTTGGTCAATTGTTAATTAAATGTCACTTTGTCCGCAATTAAGAAATGAGTGAATTGCAGAAAATGGGACATAGTCATATTTTCTTACCTTGATCTATACTTTGGGGGGACAATTTCCAATATGCAGGCATGATTACTAAAGCAAAAAATGTTTTCTGATTTATATCTGAAAAATTGCTGGTAACCTTGTGCCATCATCAGAGCTGCATTATCAGCCCCATTACAGCAAAGACATCTTAATGACAAAGACTACCCATGCTTTATATTATTGAAGCATTTTCTAAAGGTCAACTATGCAGACATGGATGGAGATGGAGTGAAATGACACTTTAAAACTAAAATGTATACAAAATAGAATATGACTGTGAACTGAGACCACACATGCTGACAAGTTCAACACTGTAAAATTGCCCTTGCTTCTCTAAACTCTTCGTGGTGAAAAAATAGTAGGTTGAGTCTTAGTAAGGAATTATTTTAAGGTGAAGATAGGCTTTCAGGGAGGAGGGAATGGGACAGCAGCGTGAAGATGAATCGAAGCAGGCTGCTGTGCTGTTCAGTGGCCACAGCGGCTCAGATGTAAAGCCCTTATGACAGATGCAGCACTGGAAATACTTTACAGGGCTGGAGGTTAGAGGCAGTGAAAAAGAGGTGAAGAGAAGAAATCTTAGAATCATGTTTTCTACATGTGTAAATGAACAAGGTCAACATCCATGACATATAAGAGCTAGTTATAGATTTTATTGCTTTTCTTTGTACTGTCTGCTTTTACAAAAGTGCAGAGTGAATACAATGTTGCTTTGCAGCTCATAACCCTGGTTGAAATAGACATTTCTGTTTGTTTGGTCTAAGGGCAGAGAGTTAAAGTATATATACAAAACACAATTTCACCTTTGGACCTGCGTAAGTAATTTTCTTTTTGTTAGTATTATTTCATCTTCACCAAAGACAATCTGGCTTTGTTGAGTCATTTGTGTTCTCATCATGTGTTCTCTCCAGAATATCTAAACTAAGCTAAAGAATAGTATGGAAGAACTGGAAGTCTCGCACTTTTTTGTATAATAGTAATAATAATGTATGTCTTTTGTAGCGCTCCACACGCCCACACGAGTTGCTTTACAATTTCCTGCAGTAGTTTGACAAAATTAGTCAAAATATAACAAATTTGTAATAATATACATTGTCTAAAGTCACTCATTCACAACTCCTAAAATATTTCTTCTCCTTGTCGCCAAAGATGACTCTCTCAGAGTGGTCCCTACCTCAGGGAAGTTCGGGAGTCCTTGGAGGATGCCTGCATTCACGCTGCTCTGCCATAATGCTGAACAGCCCGCGCTCTGTGGTGGAGATGGCATGAGCGCAGTGCACATGGACTACTATTTTAATGCCAGCTGCAACTTTGAAAGTGTTCCGCGTTCATGGGCACCATTGACAATGTTCCATGAAATATTTATTTTCCAGCAGGTAAGCACAGAGACAGATAAATGCCTTGAATTGTATCAGTGGCACACGCAGTAGAGTTATCATCCAATCCAGCACAAAGTGCAGCACAGAATACCAAATAATAATAATT